>NC_055664.1:28766569-28769069 GCF_017976325.1 Chelmon rostratus | reverse complement strand
TCTCAGCATCCAGTTAGAATCAAAATACACTGAAAAGTACTCATGCATGAATACTTGTAACATTATATTATTGGATTAATGTGTTCATCACTTTAATGCTGCAGCTGGTGAAGGTGGAGCTGATCTGCATTTACTGCAGGAGAGATCAATCAATCAAAGTACATCATTGATTAGTTAGATTATTATATTTTGAATTAATTATCTGACTCTGCAAAGTAACTAAAGTAGTCAGTTAAAGGCAAAGGAGTAGAAGTACAAAGTACAACATGAAATGCAAATACTCATTCTGTACTTGAGTACATGTACTTAATTACTTTCTGTTTGACCTCAAGAAATAAAAAACAGGATTTCAATCAGGGAAACTGAGATGTGTTATCATTGTCAATATTATAATATATGTGTATATTATGTATATGCATATATATATATATATATATATATATATATACACACACACACACATATATATGTGTATATATATACATATATGTATATATATACACATATATACATATATGTGTGTATATATACATATGTATATATATACATATATATGTGTATATATATATATATATATATATATATATATATATATATAACAAATAAAATCCACGTTATGTTTCCTCAGTCTGGTTCCGCTTGTGTCTTAACTCTACTTGTAATCAATCAATCAATCGATCGTCTGAGTCCTGCGATGCTGTTTTCTGAATCCAGCAGCAGATGAGTGAGCTCATAGCTTCACACACTAATCAATGCAGTGAGTGCCGCTGTATTGATCACCTCTGCTCATTAATTAACTTATTGACTAACGCACACACACACACACATACACACACACACACACACACACACACACACACAGCCATTCTCACCTTGTATGGTCCTCTTGAAGAAGGCCTTGCAGGCCTCGCAGGACGCCACCCCGTAGTGATACCCGGAGGCGAAGTCTCCACACACCAAACACAGCCTCTTCGGCCCCACGGCCCCCATCGGCGTCAGGTAGTCGCCCCTCAGGATGGAGTCCACCTGCAGGGAGGAGACACACCTGTGCTCATCACGTCGCGAATCAGGAACGACCTCGTTAAATGATCCGTCCGGTGAATTTGCTTCCTGTCAATCAATCCTGTGAGACGTGCTGAGCATTTCAAACTGTGAACATTTGTGATGTCATCAGCTGACGTCAATCGTGAAAACACCTCCGACGCCTCATTTTTAAAACTCGACTCAAACAGGAGGAAAGGTGTGTGTGTGTGTCGGGGACTACTTTCAGCGGCGGATGAATCCACATCTGGTGCTGCAGTGAGTGTTTGTGTTCGTGTGTGACTGAGTCAGAATAAAACGCTGTTTACCTGCGCTGAGAATGAACCCGACTGTGACATCGAAAAACGCACCGAGGCCTCTGACACCACGGCCCCGCCCTCCACGCTTCCTCCGCTGGAACTAGATCCTGTCGGGGAGTCGGGCTCCGGCGCTCCACAGAGGAGGCTGTAGGAGGAGGAGGAGGAGGCCGGGCTGGGGAGGATGAAGGCTGGGTGTGAGGGACTGAGAGTGGATGTGGTGTCCAGGGGGAAGGAGGGACTAAGGGGGGAGGGGGACGAGGAAGAGGAGGAGGATTCCAAGAGGCTGAGGAGGAAGAAAAGTGTGAGAGGAAACAACTGAAATTTTAATACTGACAGTATCAGCCTCATCTGTCAGGTTCTGTCTCTCATCTAAAAGTACTAAAACTGATCCTGGTGCTGCTGTTCCAGCTGCAGAAACTAGAATGAACGATTCAGAACTTTATGTAAAAAAGTTTGGAACAAAAGGAGATGAAGAAACAGGAAACAGGAAATAATGAGAGAGCGAGTTGTAGTTGTTGCTCACCGCTGTGGACTGACGAAGTGATAGTCATCTGTCAGATAGAAGTCCTTCAGCTCCATCCTGAACCTGGTCCCAGATCAGCCTCCACACCCCGAACAACAAACTTCAGACCTGCAGCAGCGTCGCCTCCCAAATCTGACAAATCCACCAAAAAACCAGCTGCCTCAGCAGTCCTCAGCGGTGCGTTCACAGACTCCGTTTACAGTCAGGAGAAAAGGCTTTTCTGATCACTGAACCGACCAAAGACGGAGATGAAAAGTTTCCCTTACGTGTCTCCCGCAGAGAGGACAAACAGACGTGAAGCTGGAGGGGTTATTTATCCGTCTGTCCTGTCATCATACAGGAGAGGAGGGAGGGGGCGCGGCCTAGAGGAGCAGCCAATCAGCACTCAGCATCAGCAGTCTGTCCAGAGGATTGACTTCTTCTTCTTCTATCATCTCTATTGATTTGGACAGTGACAGATGTAGGCCACCGGAGCTCGAGCTGCAGGACAGAAGACAGAACGAGTCGAGCTCAGATGCTTCCACAAGATCAGCAAACCAAACAAACACAGAAAAATCAAAGCTGCTTCGTCTCCTTTCATGTTTTAATGAACTTTTCCTCAAACGCTCATCAGGACTCTCAGTCTGTCCTCTGAGAT
>NC_055664.1:28754069-28761569 GCF_017976325.1 Chelmon rostratus | reverse complement strand
AGTGCAATTTTGAGGTACTTCTTCTTCACTTGAGTATTTCCATTGTCTGCTGTGTTATATTTCACAGACAGACAGACAGACAGACAGACTTTATCCCGAGCTGGGAAACTGCAGTTTGTTTGTTTTTTTTAGGGAAAGTAGAAGAAAAACTCGGAGTAGGGTAGCAAAGTTAAGTCCAGCCATTGTCACAACTCTAACAAACAGGTTGTGATTGATCAGGAAAACAGAAAAAAAGAACCACCTGGGACGGCGTCAAACACAGAGAGCGAGACAAGTTAAACTACCTCGCAGTATATAAAGTCACTGAACTCAGATCCACCGTCAGCAGCTGCAACACTAAAGAGATGAACACATTAGTGCATCAGCAGTATTACTCCACATGGATATCATTCTGAAATTAACTTTTACTACTTTTGGTACTTTGAAGGTTATTGATGCTAATATTTTTTTACTTGTATATATTTGTATACATATATACGTGTCTCTGTGTGTGTGTGTGTGTGTGTGTCTGTGTGTGGTTTGTGTGTGTGTCTCTGTCTGTGTGGTTTGTGTGTGTGTGTGTGTGTCTGTGTGTGTGTCTCTGTCTGTGTGGTTTGTGTGTGTCTGTGTGTGTGTGTGTGTCTCTGTCTGTGTGGTTTGTGTGTCTGTGTGTGTGTGTGTGTGTCTCTGTATCTGTGTGTGTCTCTCTGTGTGTGTGTGTCTCTGTGTGTCTCTGTCTGTGTGTGTGTGTGTGTGTCTGCAGTGAGTGTCTCAGCGCTGCAGTGGAAGTGAAAGCTGATATTCCGCTGGCTCACAGTTTCAGCCTCAGTACTGGGTGAACCTCTGTAATCCCGTTAATGCTGGCTGAGGGTGAAGGTGTGTGTGCTGTGTGTGGACAGATTGGCCTATAATATAAAGAGGCTTAGAGGCCTGGATCTACATTAACAGTGCAGCATTAAGGTTATGGAGCCAGGTGGAGGATTAGAGCCGATCAGCACGCGAGTATCACCTGAGGTGACTGAGCTGGTTAGCGACATGCTGGTGCAGATTCCCATCAGTTCCACCTGGAAGCACCGACAGCATCATTCGTCTTTCGCTGCACCGTGGTCACAGCTGAAGAGTGCGCTGCGCTCCTATTGGTCAACGTCACCAACACGTCGTCTGATTCGCTCGACTTTCTGAAAACTAAAAACCTACAACCATCCTGTCATCTACGCCGCCCTCCATGCCCTGACACTAACCTGCTGCACCTCACTTCCTCCCTGACCAGATTCTAGCAGCCGGGGGTGGGATTTGAACCGTCGACCTTCGGGTCTCAGAGCCACAGCTCGCCCTGCCGCCGCCTCTCAAATCCTCTCTGTTTCCTACAGACCGGACGACAACAAAGACAAACAACGCAGACGGCTTTCAGTAAAAGTGTGTGCAAATATATTTTAATTTCCCGTCATACAAACAACAACGATACAAAAGTGAATCATTAACCATAAAAATGAACATTCGTAAAACACAGACTGAAATTTAAACAATGTACAAAATC
The DNA here is from genome assembly GCF_017976325.1 of Chelmon rostratus. Lineage (NCBI taxonomy): Eukaryota > Metazoa > Chordata > Actinopteri > Chaetodontiformes > Chaetodontidae > Chelmon > Chelmon rostratus. The sequence goes on along the minus strand of NC_055664.1, from coordinate 28,760,053 downwards.
TCCTGCGTGCAGACAAAAGGCTGCTCTGTGGCAGAAACAGTGCACGTTAACGTCACGCTGGATTCAGTTAACTAAGATTACTGTGGAAGAGTTTTTATATACAAACATGAGTCCTGCAGAGGAAGCTGCACCGAAGTCTGAATTTATGTTCCGGGACAAAAAGCCAACAAATATAAAAGTACAGACAGTCAGTAATTCATCAACACATTTAGTATTCAGAAAAGTCAACCCAGAAGGTAATCAATGATCAACCAGTCATAATTAGAAATCTCACATTCAGCTAACGTGTTAGCGCGCCCGGTTTCTGATCCGGACTAAATATCTTTCAGTTTGACGGTCGTAAAATAAAAAACATGAACTCAAATAAAAATGTAATCAAAGTGAAGAAGCATTTCATCCACGCAGCGCTTTAACACAGCATCAACACCATCACGTCAGAGGAAAACTAAATATAACTCAACTATTAAATTAATACACAAGGAATATTTCAGAACTCTCAGCAGAAAGTTTCCACGGCAAAGCTGCACGTTTATTAGCCAATGAGCTAACAGCTAACAAACACAGCCAGTATATCACTGAACAAAGAAATGAATCAACTGGGACTTTCAGTTTTTCATGTACGGGCTAACCCAACATATTTGTTAGCCAGCAAGCTAACAGCTAGCGAGCACACTAACCTTAGCTTCTAGTTTCTAGCTAGCCGGACTAGCTAGCTGATGAATGAGGTGTGATGGAAATGAATTTCAGCTTCATTACATACTGTAGCTTCTTCATGAAAAACAAGAAACAACAAAACGCTAATGTCACATCTTGGTTGCTAACTTTAGCATAAGCTTTCTGTTGTGTGCAAAGGGACTGCTATCATGCTAACCCATCAGGCTGTATTGTTGTATTTAGAGCTATGTGTCCTCTCTTCTGTCTTTTCACACACCTGTGAGACCCAGGATGTGCTGTAATGTCTTTCCTTCTGTTTTAAAAGGTAAAGTTGTTCTGATCTGAGCTCAGCGTTTCTCTGCAGGTGAAGCCTGGTTAGTTTCCTAAAAAACAATCGCACACAACCGTTTCTTCTTCTTCTACTTCACACGTCTCCAAACACTTTCCTCCTGCTGGAAATAACCCACCAGACTTCTAGACAATCAGCGTCCACATAGAGTCTGTAGGGCTGAAAGCCAGCCTGGTTTTACTATGAGGCTAATCAGAGTTAGCCTGGAGTCTACTTCTGGTTTCAGCCTGGGCTAAACGAGGCTAGACTGGCTTCGACGGCGTGTGGTTTTAACAGTCTTTGTACTTTGATTATTAACTCACACTTTAGTAGTAAAACACAGAACTCTGAGACCAGGATCAGCTGACCGTGGAGGTTACTGAGCATCAAATGACAGGATGTTAAGTTAATTAGTTAGTCGTTATAATGAGCAGGGCCTTGGACCAGACTTCAACTCAAACATTCATTCGTCATCAGTGTTTGCCTTGACTTATTTCTTTACTTGGTGTGAGGATTCGAACAGGTAACGACGTCGCGTGAGGTCACAGGACAACGCGATAAACCGTCACCACACCTGAACACATGATGGAGAGACAGCTAACGCTAGCTAGGCCCTGTCCTCTCTGTAACACAGGACAAACATCCAGAGGGAATCAGTGCTAGCGTGAGCAAGAAGAGCCAACTAGCTAGTTAGCCCAGCGGTAGCCCAGCTAGCTACCTCGTTCTAAGTCAGGGGTCGGCAACTCGCGGCTCCGGAGCCGCATGTGGCTCTTTCATCCCTCTGATGCGGCTCCCGAAAATAATTAATGAGCATTTAACTAAAAAGTATTTTATTTTAGTTCGTTCGTTTTGAAACAAATCGCTCGCGCTCACAGATGACAGTTTACGATCCTGCGTATACGACGCAGGTGATGGCGCACAGCGCTGATGTGCAGACGCTGTGCGCGGAGGTTCAGGAGCAGAAATCACATTAACCTCGTTTGATTAATATTTTAATTGCCTATTATTTAACATATATTCATATTTTTTCATTGTTCAGTGAAAGTCATTTTATCATTCAGGTTGACAGCTGACTGCACGCGTCAGTAAAAGACTGACGGCACGCAGAGAGTGACGGTATTTTTACCTTGCTGCCGGTGGAGAAGTTAAGTTTGGTGTTTTTTTTCATAAATGCAAGAAGGACTCAAACAGACATTGAGAATTTTACTTGAAAGAACTTCAACCCAACATCTTTTTGTCGGACTTCAAAATGTTGTTGTTGCACGCAGAAATATCATTTTGTTTTCTCTGCAGTCGTTCAGCTATTTCATAAATGCAGCACATTATCGTTTGTTTGTACGTAGTATAAAGGCAAAAAAAAAAAAAAAAAAACATTATATGCAGCGTTATTTTATTTGACACGTCAAAGGGGTTTTGTGGCTCCCAGTGTTTTCTGTACTGTGGGAAACGGGTCCAAATGGCTCTTTGAGTGGTAAAGGTTGCCGACCCCTGATCTAAGTGAAGTAGACACTCAGCAGCACATTATATATGTCTCTTTATGTAGAGGTTATAAAGAGACATATAAACAACCAACAGTCCACAAACAACACTGTGAACAATCATCTCGTATCAATGTTTCACAAATTTGTCCTAAAACAGTAAAAACTGTAGCGTCGTCGTCTCTCCTCGCACAGAAAATGAGCAGAAATCAAATGTTATTTTGAGCTGGTGTCACTTTATGACACCACCAACTGATCCTGGTCCCAGTCTGTCATGGTCATTTACTTCCTGTCCTGTTCTCCAGGACCCCCTAACCCCCCCCCAAGGCTGCGCTTTAACTGAGAGGGACCTGGTGTAAGCTTTACCCAGTTCAGTGCAGTTCTTTACTCCGGTACATCTTAGCCGGGTCAAGTCCAGTTTGCCAAATCTGGTTCTATAATAAAGCCCAAGCCAGTTTAGCCCGATCTAGTTTAGCCCAGTCTGCCACTGTGTAGTCTTGATTGTCTAGACTAGTTTTGAGTGGTCTAATCAAGCCTGGTCCGGTCCGGTCCGGTCCGGTCTGGCCTACGCAGCCACGCAGTGGTTTGGTCTGCGGGACATGACGTATCCTCTCCTGCAGACGCAGCGGAACGAGCCGTCAGTGTTCACACAGCGAGCGTTGACACACGGGAAGTCCACGCGGACGCCGTCCTCACACTCGTTTATATCTGCAAACACACACAGAGACGAATTCAGAGGAGTGAAGCCTCGTTAAACTGTGGAAGGTTCGTTTAGGTCTCCGCACCTATACACGTCATGGAGGTCATGTCCAGCTCGTATCCTTGGTAACAGTCACAGGTGTATCCCTCGGCAACACGAATACACCTGCCGTTCTCACAGCCGTGCAGTATCCCACAATCCTCTGCTGCGCTCAGGCCGGAGTAGGACTCGTAACGCCCTGAAAGACGTGAGAAGAAGACGCCGCTGAGGCAGCTGAGGGTCTTTATGATGCAGCTTGTTAACACTTAAATAACATTAATTATCACAATTATGTGATAATAACGTTAAACAGGTCGACTAAGGTTCCCATGGTAACACAAATTCCTTCTAATTAATTGATGTAACTTTAAATTCATTAAAAGTTCTACTGAAGAGTCGGGTTTCCAGTAATAAAGTTATTTATGATATATTTCATATATACTCAAACTCGAGTTCTACTTTGGCTCCATTTCCTCTAATTAAAATGTTACCACTCACTCTCATACACCCTCCTTGGTGCTCCTCCTCCCCCCCTGCTCCTCTCAGTGAAGGGAGGGAAGGGTGGGCCAGGCCTCCACGCCACCTCCTCCTCCTCCTCCTCCTCCTCCTGCTCCTGGTAGGGCGCACCGGGCAGCGGGGCCAGGCTGAGAGGAGCCCCCTCAGGCCGGGACGGGGGAGGAGGACGGGCCCCGAACGCCCTCTCGGTCCGGGGGTCCACAGGGAGGCGGAAGGACGGAGGCCTGGGGGGGGAGCCATCAGAGGGGCCGAAGTCTCCTTCAGAGTAGTAACCAGCACTGAGAGACAGACGGACAGAGAGACAGAGAGACAGACAGAAGGTGAGACATAAAGACATAAAGACAGACAGACAGACAGACAGACAGAAGGTGAGACATAAAGACAGACAGACAGACAGGGAGACAGACAGACAGACAGAAGGTGAGACATAAAGACAGACAGACAGACAGAGAGACAGACAGACAGACAGAAGGTGAGACATAAAGACAGACAGATGGAAGGACAGAGAGAGAGAGAGACAGACAGAAGGTGAGACATAAAGACAGGGAGACAGACAGACAGAGAGACAGACAGACAGACAGACAGACAGAAGGTGAGACATAAAGACAGACAGACAGACAGACAGACAGAAGGTGAGACATAAAGACAGACAGACAGAGAGACAGAGAGACAGACAGACAGACAGAAGGTGAGACATAAAGACAGACAGACAGACAGGGAGACAGACAGACAGACAGACAGGGAGACAGACAGACAGACAGAAGGTGAGACATAAAGACAGACAGACAGACAGAGAGACAGACAGACAGACAGAAGGTGAGACATAAAGACAGACAGATGGAAGGACAGAGAGAGAGAGAGAGACAGACAGAAGGTGAGACATAAAGACAGGGAGACAGACAGACAGAGAGACAGACAGACAGACAGAAGGTGAGACATAAAGACAGACAGACAGACAGACAGACAGACAGAGAGACAGAAGGTGAGACATAAAGACAGACAGACAGGGAGACAGACAGACAGACAGACAGACAGACAGAAGGTGAGACATAAAGACAGACAGACAGACAGACAGACAGACAGACAGACAGAAGGTGAGACATAAAGACAGACAGACAGACAGACAGAGAGACAGACAGACAGACAGACAGAAGGTGAGACATAAAGACAGACAGACAGACAGAGAGAGAGAGACAGACAGAGAGACAGACAGACAGAGAGAGAGACAGACAGATGGACAGACAGACAGACAGACAGACAGACAGACAGACAGAAGGTGAGACATAAAGACAGACAGACAGACAGACAGACAGACAGACAGAAGGTGAGACATAAAGACAGACAGACAGACAGACAGACAGACAGCTGTTAGCACTCACTCATAAACAGCAGCTGAACTTTTCATGTTTTTGATTCTATTTTAAAGTTTTTGTTTTCTCGCTGTTCTGTTTATTCCATCAGCTGTTCGGACTTCCTGCTGTTTAAGCAACTTAAAGCAACTTCCAGTTTGGAAAAGTCGACCTAAAGAAGATGTTTCTGACTTTTTATAGAGAAAATAATTAGTTTGGAAAATTACTAGCAGATTATTTTAAAATAATCTCAGAGAAAAACAAAGTGACAAACAGGTGGGAAACATCTGCAGGAACAGCAGCAGGTGAACTGAGACGAGTCCTCACCTGTACTCCGGCCTGCGATAGGCTCCGTCCGGCAGGCTGAAGGTGGCAGGCGTCCTCCCTCTGAAGCCGGACCTGCTGCCCCCTGCTGGAGAGTAATCGTCATAGTCCGGACCACTGAAGTCTCTGCTGGGAACAGCAGCTGGAGGGAAGGAGTCCGGACTGTAGGGGGGGAAGAACGGAGGAGCTGAGGAGGACAGAGAGGAGGCGAGAAGAGGAGTTAAAGAAGAAAAAACATCCGTTTCAAAAAAGCCGAATAAATAAACCGGAGATAAGAAAGTTTGAGGAACATATAGAAAAACTCACCCGCTCCTCCTCGTCCAGCTCCTGGTCTCACACCTGTTTCTGGTCTGGTGGAGTCTGGAAAACCCTCCGGAAGCAGAGAGAGAAATGAGCTGCACAGGCTGACGTAGTCCTCTGCAGACAGACAGAGAAGAGTTATTCATCAAAGTCCCAGTTTGACAAAAAACACCTCGTCTACAAGTCAAACCTGCAGCCAGAAACCAGGGTGTAATATTCCACAGAGACCTTCCACCTGAAAACAAGCTGGATCGTGTTTTTATCAACTGAGGAGCTTCTTTAAAAATGATTTCAGG
>NC_055664.1:28726569-28749069 GCF_017976325.1 Chelmon rostratus | reverse complement strand
AAACTACTTTAGATCATGTGCAGCAGAGCTTCCCAACACCTGGAAACAGATATGAGCTCCCCTTCAATAACTGTGTGAGTTTGTTAGCAACTGAGCTAACAGGTCAGCTAACTTTATGGTCCATACAGAGCTGGCTAGCCTGTTAGCAGTGAACACTCCACCTTCCTGCAGGAAGTGACAGGCTGAAGACTAACGTACCCTCACAGGCCTTTCCATCGGCGGTGGAGGTGAAGCCCTGGTGACACACACACAGGTACGTTCCTATCAGGTTCTGACAGGAGGCGTGTTCCCCACACAGCGTCTTATTGGCACATTCATCGACGTCTGTCAGAGAGAAGAGACGTTGAGTCAGAGCTGTGTTCTCCTTCAGCTGCCTCTGTGTGTTGTTGTTGCTGTTTGTGCAACACTTCCTGTCTGTTTCACATTAAAGATCACTTCATGAGAAGCTTTTCACTTCCCCGGAACGCTTTAATCTGAAACATCTGCAGGAGATGTTGACTTTCACAGAGATTCAGTCATTCGCTCTCCAGGAGTTCACCACCAATCACTGCTGACTCCCATCAGAATAAAGACATTTCAGGGACGTGTGAGTGTGTGAGTGTGTGTGTGTGGATGTAACGTGCTGTCAGACGCACCCACACAGTTGCCGGTCTGTGTGACCTGGTAGCCCGGATCACAGGAAGTGAGGCAGCGGTACGAACCAATCGTATTCTCACACCGCTGTGACCCACAAACTGACCCGCCGGACGACACGCATTCATCAACATCTAGAAGATACAGAAAGATGGACAATAAAGTTACATGAAATGGAAATACTCAAGTAAAGTACAAGTATTTCAAAACTTAAACAGACTACCAGGGGCTTTGCACCCCTTCAGTGTGTTTGTGTGTGTGTGTACCGAGGCAGGCGGTCTTCTCTGGGCTGGTGGTGAAGCCGGTTTGACACTGGCACTGGAAGGAGCCTTCAGTGTTCACACAGCGACCGTCCACACACACACCCGACTTCACACACTCGTCCACATCTACAGACAGAGACAAACACACACACACACACACACACACACACAGAATACATTTATAGAAGCTGTCAGGGGACGGGCCAATGATGACATCACCATTACATCAGCTGTCTAAGCGGGACCAGAGGAGTCCAGACCTGAGCTGCTGGCTGCAGGACAACATGAACACTGAGTTTCCAGGTCCAGAAGGACACACTGCGACACACTGCGAACACTCCAACACACTGCAACACACTGCACACACTGCAAACACTCCAACACACTGCACACACTGCAACACACTGCACACACTGCAACACACACTGCAAACACTCCAACACACTGCACACTCTGCAACACACTGCACACACTGCAACACACACTGCAAACACTCCAACACACTGCACACACTCCAACACACTGCACACACTCCAACACACTGCACACACTGCACACACACTGCAAACACTGCGAACACTCCAACACACTGCACACACTGCACACACACTGCAAACACACTGCGAACACTCCAACACACTGCACACTCTGCAACACACTGCACACACACTGCGAACACTCCAACACACTGCACACACACTGCGAACACAGCGAACACTCCAACACACTGCAAACACTCCAACACACTGCACACACTCCAACACACTGCACACACTCCAACACACTGCACACACACTGCAAACACTCCAACACACTGCACACACACTGCAAACACTGCGAACACTCCAACACACTGCACAGACTCCAACACACTGCACACACACTGCGAACACTCCAACACACTGCGAACACTCCAACACACTGCAAACACTCCAACACACTGCACACACTCCAACACACTGCACACACACTGCAAACACTCCAACACACTGCACACACACTGCAAACACTCCAACACACTGCGAACACTGCGAACACTCCAACACACTGCAAACACTCCAACACACTGCAAACACTCCAACACACTGCACACACTCCAACACACTGCACACACACTGCGAACACTCCAACACACTGCACACACTCCAACACACTGCACACACACTGCGAACACCAACACACTGCACACACACTGCGAATACTGCGAACACTCCAACACACTGCAAACACTCCAACACACTGCACACACTCCAACACACTGCACACACACTGCGAACACCAACACACTGCACACACACTGCGAATACTGCGAACACTCCAACACACTGCAAACACTCCAACACACTGCGAACACTCCAACACACTGCAAACACTCCAACACACTGCACACACTCCAACACACTGCACACACTCCAACACACTGCACACAGACTGCAAACACTCCAACACACTGCACACACACTGCGAACACTGGGAACACTCCAACACACTGCAAACACTCCAACACACTGCACACACACTGCACACACACTGCACACACACTGCAAACACTGCGAACACTCCAACACACTGCACACACTCAAACACACTGCACACACACTGCGAACACTCCAACACACTGCAAACACTCCAACACACTGCACACCCACTGCGAACACTCCAACACACTGCACACACACTGCGAACACTGCGAACACTCCAACACACTGCACACACACTGCGAACACTGCGAACACTCCAACACACTGTGAACACTCCAACACACTGCACACACACTGCGAACACTGCGAACACTCCAACACACTGCGAACACTCCAACACACTGCGAACACTCCAACACACTGCACACACTCCAACACACTCCAACACACTGCACACACTGCAACACACTGCACACACTGCACACACTGCACACACTCCAACACACTGCACACACACTCTGACTCACCAAGGCAGGCGGTCCTGTTGTCACTCAGTGTGAATCCCTGAGAACACACACATGTGTAGGATCCAGCTGTGTTCACACACTCTCCTCTGGGGAAACAGAAATCTCCCTCCAAACACTCATTAATGTCTGCGGACACACACACACACACACACACATCGTGTCATCAGTGGACAGCACACTGCTGATATTATTCATGTTACTGTCAGGTGGTGACAGGCTCACCTCTGCACTGTCTCCCCAGGCTGGAGGTTCGATACCCTGGCCGGCAGTCGCACCTGAACGAGCCGACGGTGTTCACACACACTCTGTCTGCCCCGCACGCCCCCACACTCGCACACTCATCTACATCTGCAGGAGAGGGAGGCAATAAGGACTCGTCATCTGGGTTCATGAATATCCATACAGCATTTTATCCTGTGTGTGTGTGTGGGTGTGGGTGTGTGTTACCTTTGCAGGATCCGTCCTGGCTGCTGTATCCAGGCTGACAGGACACACAACGGTACGACCCCACAGTGTTCACACACTGCTGACCAGGACACTGAGAGGCCTGCGCACACTCATCCACATCTGGCGCACGCACACACACACGCAGATGGATTTTCTATGTGTGTATACATATGTACATATATATACACACACACACACATATACACATGTGTGTGTGTATATATATATATATATATGTGTGTGTGTGTGTATATTGATGTAGAAAATTGTTAGAGTGTGTGTGTGTGTGTGTGTGTGTACCTTCACACTGTCTGTTCACACTGTAGTATCCCGGCTGACAGTCCACACAGCTGTAAGATCCTTCAGTGTTCACACACTGCTGACCAGGACAAGACTCACTGTTGTCACACTCATTGACATCTACAGAGGGAGGACAGAGAGATGAGTGTGTGTGTGCACATGCGTGTGCATGTGTGTCTGTGTGTCTGTGTGTCTGTGTGCGTGTACCTGCACACTGTCTGTTGGAGAGTGTGTATCCTGGTCGACAGGACACACAACGATACGACCCCACAGTGTTCACACACATCTGACCAGGACACTGAGACAGCTCTGCACACTCATCCACATCTGAACACACACACACACACGCACGCACGCACGCACGCACGCACGCACACACACACACACACACACACACACACACACACACACACACCTCATTAACAGTTTCAAAGAAAGAATGCTAAGCTAAGTGTGGCTAGCAATGACAGAATAAGCCAGTGGCATTATAAAGCTAAAGACGGGACTTTTTACTAAGCAGAAATGGAGAATTTGTCTCGTCTCTTTGGCTCAGGGTAAGTGTGCTAACCACCGTGCACACACAGGTGTGCTCACCTGTACAGAGCCTGTTGAGCAGTCTGTATCCAGGCTGACAGGACACGCAGCGGTACGAGCCCTGACTGTTCATACACTCCTGACCCGGACACTGCAGAGGGTCCTCACACTCGTCCACATCTGAAACGCCACAAACGCTTTGTAAAAATTCATCATGTTTCAATCCAATCAAAGTCTCAGCTCCAGCTCTATCACACGTCTTTACCTGTACAGGTGTTGCCGCTGAGCTTGTAACCAAGGCGACAGACACACCTGTAGCTGCCTGGTGTGTTGTCACAGCGACCGTTGCTGCAGGGATTCTGCAGGCACTCGTCGATGTCTGAGGAAGTGACACATGAGCCGCTTTTAGCTTTAGCACGAACAACATGAACGTACAAAGACACAAACAGGAAGCAGACGTCACCTTGGCAGCTGGTGTGCTGGCTGCTGCTCCTGTATCCAGATGGACACACACACCTGAAGCTCCCCATGGTGTTCACACACTCTCCCACTGAACACACACCTGGAGTCTGCACACACTCATTCACATCTTCACACACAGGTTAACACACATCAGTTGTGTTCTTTTGTCTTTGTCCTACACTGATGGAGCTTTTCTCGTCAGTTATGCTGCTTCAGGTGAGGTCTCGTTTACCGCAGCTTCTGAGCTCAATATCAGAAGATATTGGTGAAATATAGGTAAAATATCCTTAAATATACCAGAAAAATATCTGAAAAATATTAGCAGTATATCTGGTAAAAAATGAGAAAAACAAAAAACAGTAAAATCATAAACAGAGAAAGAAAAAAACAAAAAACACAAACATATTAATGTGGAGCACAAATGTCTGAACAAGCACCCTCAACTCTCAGTGGAGGTGTGTGTGTGTGTGTGTGTGTGTGTGTGTGATGAGATAAGATAAAACTTTACTAATCCCCTGCTGGGGGTATTTGGGTATTACAGCAGCATGTGACAGCAGTGGTACGAAAAATAGCAACAGAGAGAGAAATTCAAAAAACAAAATACAGAATAAAAGTTGACTATATATTTGCACATATTATATAAGTGACTAAATAAAAGAAAAAAAATCTAAAAAATATGCATTGTTGCAATAACTGTGGAAAAATAGCCAGAAAGATATACTGCCAGAAGCAGAAAATGATTTTTAGACGAATTGCACATGATAATACTGAGAACACTGCTGCCACAAGAGTACAACAGGTTAATGGTTAATAATAACAATAAATAGTGTTAATACTATTGCACAGAAGAAGAAAATGTACAAAACAGTAGAAAAATATGAAATACTGCACAAACTGTGAAGGATATGAGCCTATGAATGTATGTGTGCGAGCTCACCTTGACAGTATGTGCGCTGAGAGTTGGGCTGGTATCCCTGATCGCACACACAGGTGTGTTTTCCACCTGGCTGATCCACACAGCGGCCACGGCCACACACACCTGGTCTGCTCTCACACACACCTCTGACTGCTGCACACACACACACACACAAGCTCATGAATTTGATGCTTGATGAACGTGTTTGTTGTCAACAATCTGGTGTGAAATCTGCCTCAAAGACACAAAACTGGGGTCAAATTCCCACTAAAATAAAGAAGAAGTTGGATTCTTGGCTCAGGTTTCAGCTGGCAGTAAACTCTGTGTGTGTGTGTGTGTGTGTGTGTGTCTTCACTAACACAGACAGACGCAGGCCTTCTCAGTCTCCATACGTACGTTTTCACACCTGAGTTATGTTAGAAGTTATATTTCTGGTGATGAAGATGAACTGATGTGGTACTCACTCTGGACTCGGCTCGTCGGACTGACGGCCGGTCTGTACTGCACAGGAGGGACTCCTCCGCTGGGCCTCGACCCACGCTCGGGGCTCTGCGGCTGGGCCGGAGCGGGCAGAGAGTCCCCTCTAACTGCCGGCTGATCGGGCCGGGGCACAGAGGGGGTCCGACCGCCTGCTGAGGAGAGAGGAAGAATCTGAAAGTTTATCTGACTGCTGTCAAGAAGCTTTGTGATATTTATGTCCTTCATATTTAGCTAGACAGTGTACTAATCCAGGAGAATCTGGACAGACCACGACAACCTGCAAGGTGAGAGTCTCTCAGCCCCGCGGGATGTAGCAGTCTGTCCAGAGACTCCTGGACCACTGAGGGTCCTTTGTGGATTGCAGGCAGCAGGAAATGTTTTGCGACAGACACCATCAGTTAGTATTCAAGTTGCATTTCCTTTTTGAACAAACTGAAATATAAAACTGTGCTGACTAAAATAAAAGTAGTATTTCAGTCTCTGTTACTTTGACTCCCAGTGGATGGAGGCTGTGGTCTTGGTTGTGAAGGAACAGGGTCGGGTCGGTTCTGCTGGGTCCCTGATCTGCCTGGAGTCTCTGGCTTGTCCTGGGTGGCTGTAGTGCCAATGCTGCCAGGTTGAACAGGCCTGGAGGAGGGAAAATCCACCGGGCGTGGTGGAGGCTGAGGCCGGGGCTGAGGCTGGGGTTGAGGCTGAGGACGGGGCTGAGGCTGGGATGGGGGCTGAGGCCGGGGCTGAGGCTGTGGTGGAGGATGAGGACGGGGCTGAGGCTGGGATGGAGGCTGAGGCCGGGGCTGAGGCTGTGGTGGAGGATGAGGACGGGGCTGAGGCTGGGATGGGGGCTGAGGCCGGGGCTGAGGCTGTGGTGGAGGATGAGGACGGGGCTGAGGCTGGGATGGGGGCTGAGGCCGGGGCTGAGGCTGTGGTTGAGGCTGAGGCCGGGGTTGAGGATTAGGTTGGGGCTGAGGCTGGGGCTGAGGTGGGCTGGGTCTGGTGTGGGTACCTATGGTACCAGCTGTTCCCACGCTGGATCCGAGACCAGAAGCAGAATTAGTTGAAATACTCGCTTCAAAAGCAGTCCCTCCAGAGGAAAAGGGCTTCTGCTGAGACCTGGAGGCTCCACTGCTGCTGGACCCAGAGCTTGGACCTTGCAGGGGGAGGGGTGGATGAAGGCGAGGACAAACAGAGGGATGGATGAAATCAAATAAAAAGTGATCCTAACTGAATATTTGAGGCTGTATGACTCCACATAGAGAAAAGGATTCATCCTCTAATTAACTTTGGCCCGTATGCTATTGTTAGCATACCAATTACTTCCTACACTACACACACACACACACACACGCACGGAAATGACAGCTAATCCCTCATTTACAACTAAGACAAAGGAAACACCAGACAAAGTCTGTTGAAGCGACAGAGGTACTTTTAGCAGGTCAGAAAAGTGTTGATAGCGTTAGCCTGGGATGCGTGCAACACCTCAGAAAACAGTCAGGTACTGAAACTCTGGCACTGATATGTGAAAAGAGATCCTCAACCTGTCTGATAGTTCAGTATAGTTCAGTCTCATAAAACACCAAAAGATCACAAAATAAAAGATAACACAGGTGCTGTTACAGGTGGTGTGCTAACGACTGGGCCATGAGCAGACAGTGTTCGTAGCTTTTAGCTTGATCTAAATTAGGTACCCTGGATATCCTGGTTGCTGTGGGTTACCAGCTGAGCTCCTCGGGTCCCCAGATGCTCAGTGACTCTCTGGTTGAACTGCAGGGATGAAGGTGAGTAGTGATAACCAGGACCGGCTGGACAGATCTCCTTAAAGGCCACTGAAGGAAGAGACAGAGAGAATATATTAATAAGGTATCACCTGAAACAAAGAGACAGAATCAGAGGCTTCATGTCCAGATTCAAAGAAACTCAATCTCATCTTCACAAAATGATATTACTCCTGTTCTCCAGTGCTTACACTGGTTTCCACTCACAGAACTGGTTTTATAGTACAGCTGAGGTTGATCATCATTGTCGTTGAATATTTTACTGATATTTTGGTTATAAATTAAAGTATTGGACAAATTATAATTTGGCCTTGTGGTGGTCAAAGGAGTATCAGAGGACGAAGGATCTTCTAAGCACCATGAATGGTAAAGTTTTGTTCCAGTTCATATTAGGATTCATCCTCTGGGGGACCATGATTATCTGTGCCAAATTTCAAGGCAGTCCATCTAATAGTTGATGAAATATTGCAGTCTGGACCGACTGATAGAACAACATCTCTAGTTATGCTAGCAGCATGGCTAAAAGGTTGTGGCTAAGCTGAAGATGTGTTAAAGGTTACCAAATCGACTGAGAAAGTCACAAAGGGGGCAACCCTGCAGATAGTCGATGAAAGTGTCCACAAAGGAGACACTACCTGTAGTCTGTAACAAACTGCGTTAACTTTTTGTCCGGTTAGCAACATTATGCTATCGTTGCAGGCTAGTGGCACAGCAACCAACCTGAACCAAAGTAGGGACACCTCTGGCAGTCGGATCCCCAGGCTTTGCCGACTCGGCTGCAGCAGCAGATCTGCTTGGTGATGTTCCTTGCTATGGGCAAAGAGCAGGAGGACGGACCCTGACCTGAACCCAGAACCCGGTAACACTGACCCTTCTCCTCTGATATCACACTCTGGGCTGAGGAGGACACACAAGAGGACAGGGATGAGTTACAAAGACATCCTGGAGCTCATCTGGGAATCCAAACAGACTTAAGGCCAGCAAAGCCCTGCATGCATCGGTTACATGCCGTTCCCCCAGTCCATTCAGGCTCAAATCAACATTCAAACAGGACAGCCTCGACGGAGACTCAACACAAATCAAGCAAGCTCTGACATCACAGCCCTGAACTTCCTGTGGTTCGATTGGATATGAGGAGCAGGAGAAATTAAGCAAGACCAGGAACACAGAGCTAGTCAGTGAAGCCTCTTTAGAACATAAAGTAAAAGGAGCCATCAGTCCTGTAAAGAGTGCTGTTAAAAATCAGGGGTCCCCATTTAGAACAAGGATCAGAGCTGACATAAATAATTCTGCCTTCAGAGGATAAAAAAATCTGATTTTAAAATGTTTCTCACCATTATCGCATATCGCTGAAGCACAGAAGATCACTTTCAACGGTGAGACTAACTCTTCCTGAACAATTACAATTGTATGCTAAATGCTAAAACATGCAGTGTAGCAGTAGCACTCACTGTCATGTGTCACAACACGTCAGTTATGCAGCAACTTCTACCTGTATGGTTTGGTTTTCAGGCCAGTAGGTGAGTCGTGTGTGGCTTGTTGTTAATGACGCAGTAAAATGTTAAATGAATTTTCAAATCTGACCAACAGTTCAAAAACCAAATATATTCAATTCAGTCAGATGTGGTAAAGAACACAGCAAACATTCACATTTCAGTTTAACGTTTAAACTTCTGAAAAAAGACTTAAAACGAGTGATCGATTCATTTTCTGATTAATCGACTAGAAGACGTTTCAGCTCACCTCGAGATTACAAGAATTATACAAGCTGCGTTAACAACAATATCTAATTAAAATGATTAGATCTAACAAGATTAAGCAATGTGAAAAACGGCAAAAGTGTAAATTAAGTTCTGTCTTGTTAAACAAAGTAAACCACTTCCTGTTTAGTGCATAACATTTCCATATTTTGACATATTCACTCACATTTTATTGAGAGAAATACACACGTAATACACATAAAATACACACATAATACACACATAATACACACACAATACACACATAATACACACATAATACACACACAATACACACATAATACACACATAATACACACATAATACACACCCCTCCACGAGCATTTCCAGCCAGTTTGGAAGCAACAGAGAGACGAGACGATGTCAAGCTTAACAAACCAGCTTAGATTAGAGCTTTGTCATTGGTTATCAGGCGGACCAGCATCCTGCAGCACACCCACCCTCCTCTTCCTCCTCCTCCTCCTCCTCCTCCTCCTCCTCAGCGAATGCCAGTCAGAATAAGCAGAGCACCAGTCAGGATTCGCGAAACCCGTCTGAGCACCGACCTTCACCCAGATTCCTCTGACTTTCAGCAGAACAAAGAACCCGCTGACCTTCGACGGAACAACGAGACTCACTGACTTTCTCACAAAGACGTTCATTGACCTTCAGAGTTTCTGCCACTGTGGTGTTGCAGGGGGGCTGAGCTACATGTTCATAATGTGATGTTTGTTTGGTCGAGTTCAGATTCTGTCGACAGATTTTAGGCACAAAGAGCTCAGATGGATTCAGCAAGTCCTGATCTGGAGTCTGCATTATTCCTGATTTCATTCCCAAGCCGACGGCAGTGTGTGTGTGGGAGTGTGTG
Organism: Chelmon rostratus; assembly: GCF_017976325.1. NCBI lineage: Eukaryota > Metazoa > Chordata > Actinopteri > Chaetodontiformes > Chaetodontidae > Chelmon > Chelmon rostratus. The sequence continues at coordinate 28,738,704 of NC_055664.1, read as the reverse complement.
TGTTACTCACAGATGCAGATTCCATGTGAGGCGTCGAGGATGAACCCCACCCTACACACACAGCTATAGCTCCCCCTGGTGTTCACACAGATCCCGTTCTCACACAGCCCCGGCTGGAGGCACTCATTCACATCTACGCACATTAACACACATTAACACACACACACACATACGCACTTATTACCACACATGCATCTGGCCCCCAGTCAGACTGCACCTCCTCTTCTTCGCTGCTCTTCTCACGGACAGGTCTAATGAGAGGTGGTGCAGGTATTGACATGCAAACGGCTGTTTAAGGTTGTTTCTACGTCCACTGCTGCCTGTGGAGGTGAAATGAGGCTCGTGCAGGTGCCCCCACTTCCACAAAGACCGAGATTAATAAAACAGAATCAGGTGAACATATAAATCAGCGTGTGACCACCGGACCGTTCAAAGAGACGCACATGAGACGAGACGGACGACGAGTTACCGAGCAGCTGGTGAGGACGGAGGGCTGAACCTGAGGGAGAAAGATTTACATTTCTCTGGATTCAGGTGGACGAACTTGTGTAGGAACTCGTCCTCAGAGCAGGTGGTGGACAGAGGACAGACAGCAGAACCAGAGACAATGAGGCAACATTAACTTACAGGTTGTTCTGCTCAAGGACACGCTGGTAGGAACCAAACTACCAACAACCTGAGGAACTGAGACTGAAATCACCCACGGGGACCAGCTGTCTGTGACCTCTGACCTCACACCTATCCTCTGTGTGTGTGTGTGTGTGTGTGAGAAACTCACCGACACACTGCGTTCCATTGGTTCCCTCGAAACCAGCAGGACAGCTGCTGTTGCTTTGACCTGATGACGATCAATGATTGATTAATGATTAATGATGAAATGTAAGGTGAGGCTGTGAGGTTGTGCACAGCAGTGCCTCGAGCTAAATGTTAACACCAGAATGCTAACATTTGCTAACTAGCACTGAACACAAATTAATGAATGCTTATTAATTAATTTACATATGTGTGAGCACATGTTTCCACTCAGAAGACGTGTTTTGAGCTCTAACTTTGTACAAAAGCTAAGCTAACCATGTGACCCCCGACAGGCTCCGTAGGGTTTACTGTGAAAACGCAGTAACACACATCTGTTTTTCTTATTTTCACCAAAAGCGCCTCACAAATATTTACTTTCCTGTTTAAAAAGCTTCAGCAGTTTCCTCAAACAGCTGCTCGCTGTCGTTTTTATCAGACAGGAGGAAATGGAGCATCTGGTGGGGACTACTTTCAGCGGCGGATGAATCCACATTTGGCGCTGTAGCGAGTGTTTGTGGCAGCAGGACGGTGTGTGTGTGTGTGTGTGTGTGTTCATGGTGATGAAGGAACAACAGAGAGGCTCACTGCTTTTAATGGAGCTTTATGGAAGAAGATCTATGAAAACTTGTTAAAAAAGAAGGATTTTCACCAGATTTATCATCTGAAACAGAGTTAAAATATCAAGTTAAAGCCACGAAGTGAATTGTGACCTGCTGTGTCTCAGATATTTTGCTCAGGATCAAACATGTCGGCAGACGGTCGCTGCCTGGAACTTTATGTAAAGTGTTTTCATCAGGACATGTGAGGCCCCGTAAAGCCTCTAAACATGTTTCAATGAAAGGAATTTCTTCACATGCACCAAAAATTAGCCAGAAAATAAATCTGACATTTTACAGAGAGACAAAAAGACATGTCTCTCTCTCTCTGCCTGTCTCTGTCTCTCTCTGCCTGTCTCTGTCTGTCTCTCTCTCTCTCTGTCTCTCTCTCTCTCTCTCTGTCTGTCTCTCTCTCTCTCTCTCTGTCTCTCTCTCCCTGCCTGTCTCTCTCTCTGTCTGTCTCTGTCTCTCTCTGCCTGTCTCTCTGTCTCTCTCTCCCTGCCTGTCTCTCTCCTCTCTCTCTCTCTCTCTCTGTCTCTCTCTCCCTGCCTGTCTCTCTCTCTCTCTCTCTGTCTGTCTGTCTCTCTCTCTCTCTCTGTCTCTCTCTCCCTGTCTCTCTCTCTCTGTCTCTCTCTCTCCCTGCCTGTCTCTCTCTCTCTCTCTCTGTCTGTCTGTCTCTCTCTCTCTCTGTCTCTCTCTCTCTCACTCTGCCTGTCTCTCTCTCTCTCTCTGTCTCTCTCTCCCTGTCTCTCTCTCTCTGTCTCTCTCTCTCTCTGCCTCTCTCTCTCTCTCTCTCTCTGTCTCTCTCCCTGCCTGTCTCTCCCTGCCTGTCTCTCTCTGTCTGTCTGTCTGTCTCTGTCTCTCTCTCTCTCTGTCTCTCTCTCCCTGCCTGTCTCTCTCTGTCTCTGTCTCTCTCTCTCTGTCTCTCTCCCTGCCTGTCTCTCCCTGCCTGTCTCTCCCTGTCTGTCTCTCTCTGTGTTTTTAAAGGTGTATTGCGTCATTCCTTCTGATTTGACAGACTGATGTGAAGTTACACGCCAGCAAGTGAGCAAACACAACTTCCTGTGTGTCAGTGCACACACATGCAAATGTTTGAGGTGTGTGTGCAGCTGTTTAATGTATGTGTGTGTGTGTGTGTGTATGTGTGTGTGTGTGTGTGTGTTAAAGGCTACAGTCCCACAGAGCAGCATTCCTTTAGTGTTAGTCAGCTCTGCGAGAACATGGAGGAAGCATCATTACTGACACTGTGTGTGTGTGTGTGTGTGTGATAATGTCAGATAGTTATATAAGCAGATCCTGGTGGAATATTTCCAAAATATTTCAGTCATAAAGTATCAGACCTTCACACAGAGAGAGGAATATTTCAGTGTGTGTGTGTGTGTGTGTGTGTGTGTGTGTGTGTGTGTGTGTGTGAGGTTGGCAGCAAACTGTTATTTTTGGTCAAATCTCTCAACAACCATCTCACAGTGGTATTTTTGGAAAACAGTGCCAGTGCCTTTGAACAAAGTTAACTTCGCAAGTTTAACTTTGCAAGTAACTTAACACAGTTACTCAAGTACTTTACTGCAGGTACTTACTGTAAAAATACTCTGCTAAATTACTGCTACGAGTAAAAGCTGTACAATAACAATATTACCTGTGTAGGAAAGTCTTATAGTCTACAGTGTGTGGATGTGTGTTATTCATGGTGAAGGAACATTGTTGTTTCCACAGTCACACTGTGGGGACTCGCTTTCCTTATGGGGACAAAGTCCCCATAAGTGAGTGTGAGTGTGCGTGTGTGTGTGAGTCTGTACCTGAGTTATCAGGACAGAGGACGCAGTCCGTGATCCCCCAGGCCTTCCCGATCCCTCTGCAGCACATTTCCCTGCTCCTCAGACCAGGCAGAGGAGAGCTGCACTACACACACACACACACACACACACACACACACACACACACACGTTAACATACTGTATATATAATGTCAAAGTGATGTGGTTTAAATAAAGAACACAACAAATACAAGAACAAAACTTCAGTGGCGCTTTCAGCTAAATGCTAACACCAGCATGCTGACATGCTCGTAATGGCAATGCTAACATGTTGACACTTAGCAGGTATAATGTTCGCCATGCTCACCATCTTACGTTAGCGTGTTAGCATGCTGACATGGAAGTCCAGTTGAGGCTGATGGGGAAATCATTAGTTCTGCAGGTATTTGATCATAAACTAAAGTATTGGACAAATACTACAAGCACCTCATGGTGGCGCTACAGTTAAAGTCAGAGGATTCAGTGGTTGTTGGAATTTTTCAGTCTAAAGTGGTGGACCAACAGACTGACGTTGCTGTTTCATTGCAGTCGAGCTGCTGGCATGGCTATAAAACAAATAGGCACACAGGTATTCTGGTGCAGGTGTGTGCTACAAGAAACAAAGTCGTCAACATGACTCAGTGTTGAACGTGACTCAGGAACATGATGGCCGGGAGATAAAGAGCCAGTTCATTGACAGGAGGCTGACAGACCGATGACGCTTCAGACGTTGTGAAGCTTGTTGTTGCAGAGTTGGATGACGAGGACTTTGCGACAGCAGCTACCGCAGCGGAAAGTAAAGCTGTGTCTTATTATCAGCGTGAAATATGGCCGAGGAGGGATTTTCTATCGGAAAGCAAGAGAAGTGTGAACACACTGAACGTCTGCAGCCAGAGAGCTAATGTGAACCAGAGAGGTTTTCATCTGTAGTAACTTATTACAGGATCATAAACAATAAATCTCTGATGTACTTTCACCATAAAAGGCTGATGCAGCACTGGAATAACACGGAAAACCAGCCCACAAAGAACAAACGCTGCTCCTTTGGATGCTTCACGCACATTGGCAGACTTGTGTCATGACACGCCAGCTTGAAATTTGATTAAAAGAATATTTGAAAAGTAAATTTTTGTTAACATGTAAAGAGACGCACAAGCTCCAAACCAAGAATCAGACAGTTTGTCAACATTTGAAAAGCTTTCCATGAGAGATGCTCTGGATATTCACAGGGATCTTTCCTCCAGCGCCACCCTCAGGACAAACTTGACATCTGTAGCTCCACCACTGTTCAGACACCTTCATGTGTGTGCAATTAACACTGCAGCCTCTAGGGGGCGGTGGCAGGACTTAACTCTTGTTTTCTTGACAGAGGAAAGGTGTGGATATCAAAAGTGAGTCTCTCACCTGTCCGTCTTTCACCTCTCTAAAGCAGTACTTGAATCCAGATTGTTGGTTGTAAGTGCCGTCCCCCCTCAGCGTCTGGGCCTGGACCCTGACACCTGCCGGAGCCGGAGCACCCGCCGACCCCGAGGAGGAGGAGGAGGAGAGTGTTCGCAGGGTGGGACTGAATCCAGACACCTGGAATGAAGAAGAAGGGACAAACTGCTCAGAAACAACAAACTTCCAGCCATAAATCCATCAGACAGAAAGAGGCTGGTTAGTGGTGTTTCGTTACCTTCAGCACCTGGTGGATCTTCACGCTGGCCTCAGGGGGATGCTGCACTCTGACCTTCACCATGGAGGGGGCAGGAACTGCACACAGACACACGCTTAGATTGCATGTTTAGATTAATAGCGCTCATGTCTGTCTGCTACAGCCAGCAGCTTGTCATCTTAGCATAGCATAAAGTCCAAAGATAACGAATCCTCCTACCAGCACATCTAAATCTCACGGAGTCACATGTTAGACTGTTTGTCTTCAGTATTATGTGTCCAGAAAGTACAAAAAAGACAAGATATTTTCATGACTCATCACATTTACAGTCAGATTTAAGACCAAGAACAGGGTCTGCATGGTCCCCGTTTTGTTCAGATCAAAACGCCCACAGAGACATTTGTTACCTGTTGGTGTCAAAGATCAGAGGCCAGACTCACCTCCAGACCTCGTCTCCTGATTCAAGGGCAAAAGGAACTCAGACCGGGTCAGCGCCTGATTGGTTGCCATGGTGGAGAGCAGGGCGGGCTTGACAATCTCATTGGTGGAGGAGGGCGAGGCAGCTGCAGCTGCAGCTACAGCGGCGGTGGCGACGGGGATCTGGCAGAACTTCCCGGTGAAGTTTGGCGGGCAGAGACAGCGATCTCTCTGAAGACAGACGCCTCCGTTCTTACAGAGCAGAGGACAGAGGACTGCAGGAGGAACAGCAAACACCTGATCAGACCATCGGAAACCTTGAGCAGGACCAGGCTCTGGGTGGGTGGCCCTCCACCTCCACCGGTTGGTTATAGGGGTCGAGGGTGGAGAGGCGGCGAGGCTTCCAAACAGAGAGATTTTGCTTCTAAACTTTTGATTTATTTTGAATCATTGTTGAGGCCCCAAGGAGGTAAAACTCCTAAATATATATTTCACTAAAAGTCAAAGTCCAGAAACTGAAAACAGTTTTTTTTATCAGAACTTGTTTTTTTCTTCTTTCCCATCAATCCTCTGGTGACCCTTTTGAGGGGTCCCGGGCCCTAGGTTGGGCCCCAGTGGTAGTTGAAAGTAGCTCCATCTGGAGCAACACTAAAACGCTGCTCTGCACTGATGCTTCTGTATTAACGAGTATTTTCACTTTTGATACTTTACAAATATTTTGGTAAAAAAAATACTTGATACTGAAACGCATCAGACGTACTGTAGTTTGTCTCATCACAGCTCTTTTGTTTGTGCAGGTAATCCAACAGAACCTGCAAGTAATCATGTCAAGAAAGTAAAAGCAAAGCTGGTGAAGATAGCGTAGCATTTAGCAGCTAAAGAGCAGATATTCCCCTCAGGAGCTGGAGGAGACCAAACACAGAGCTAGAAGAGAGAGAACACTGGACCGACGTTCATCAGGTGACACAAACACGACTCCACATCGGTCATCATGTCGGTTTGTAGCTGCTGGATGTGGAAATAAGTGGCCACAAGAGGGAGTTTAGTTTGTGTCAGCCGCTCTAAACGATCGCAAACAATTGCAAGACAGAATTATTGTTGTTTTCTAAAGAATAATAACAAATTTTGACCTCGACACACTTAACGCTAATTTGTTAAAATTGTGTCAGTCGGTGCTGATGTTGATATGCAGGATGCACACAGTCAAATGATATCATACGAATGAGAGCCACTTAAATTCCTAACCCCCTTCTAACAGTCTGGTACAACAACTAAAACCAGCTTTAAACTCCAAAACAATAAGCTAATGCATTTACGTAGCGCAGAAGCTCGTATTTCACGTATATGCTGCCATGAAGCTAAAGAGCCACAACAGGCTGTAGAAGAGCTGAAGACTGGATTGTGACTTGACCCTGCAGTATGAGGATCTGGACTCTGATGGACAACTTAGTGTTCTTGTGGACATTCAGCTGCCAGAGAACGGCACATGGAAAGTCATGAGACCTGAGAGTGAAGCCACCTCAACTACAAGTAATGATACAGACACACATGAAACAGGTGAGACGCTGAAATCGACAAGAAAAACATGGCCGTCACATGGGCGTCGAGTCACACCCAAACGACAGGGAAGAGGGTGAGGCAGCTGAAGCTTACAGCTCATCCACGTCTCCGAGAACATGGGAGTGAAAATATGATACGGATGGATCGTACCAAGCTGGCCAGATCTGGGTGTACGGTGGTGTCCATCAACACAGGCGGGAGGAGCCGAAACGACCCTGAAAGAGCCGGACAAGCTGAAGTTAACTACCTACCCGAGTTTCCCAGAGGAGAGGACCAGGCCACTCTGGAACGAACGAGACTACAAATTATACAAGAGGTTGACGAGACCGAGAGAAACCAGACGGAGTATCGATAGAAAGAAGACTTCGTGCACACGGCCTTTTTGTTCAGGGAAATCCACAGGTGAGGGTCTGTTTGGAGAGTCCAGCAGCATGAATGGAGCCTCAGGTAGAAACTGTGTTAGTCTTTTAATGGTCGCCTGGTACAGGCCTCACAGACAGGCCAGGGGGGCTGCAGGACACCCTACAGATAGATGACTTCCTGTTTGGCATCGTTGTTTCATTGTTTTTCTCACCAGCGTCACAAGTTTTCTAGAACATCATCACTTCAAACACCAATTACACTTTTAAATGACTTTTCTTAGGCTGCACTGAACAAATACTGGAAAACAGAGATTTTAACAAGTCACAGATGTTTCGTGAACATCTGTGACAGAAACACAGCTGGCCTTCCGTTCCGAAGCTGACGGTCAGTAACAGAAGTGCTCAGCGTCATCAGAACCGATGGCTCAGTTTTGGCTTTTCATTGTCCAAATGGCAAACAGACAAACCGTCGCTACTGTAGCTTCTATCCCTGCTGAGTGACTTCCAGGCACCGTTCATGTCTGGTGATTTTGGCTAAAGACACACACACACACACACACACACACACACACACACAGGTCTGAGGCCAACACTAACACACATCCATCATGTTTACTGCCGGCCTGGAAACACTCGCCGTCTGTTTCACAACACTCTTAGCTGTTTACTGTCAGGCTGTTACACAAATGCATCCTGGGAAGTGGAGGTCGCAGCCCCCCCTTCTGTTGCTAAGAGACCACTGGGTCCGGTGTGAGGTCAGGTGATCTGTAGATATCAAACAAAGCCTTCTTGCCCTGATGGGATGGGGGTGAAAGCAGACTGGGCGCCAAAGGAACCAGCTAGCCACTTCCTACTTCCTGTTTTAGCGCCTGCGACAGGATGCTGGTGTATTGTTACCCAGAGTTCAGCTGGTGTTGAAGCTGCTGCCAATGGACAGATAATACCCAGAAGTCTGTGCGGCAGGAAGGAAACCTGCGGCTTTAATACCAGGCTCGTCCATCCGTGTGATCGTTATCAGCTTCGTGATCTGAACTCAGAGCAGCTCACATCCAGCTCAGAGCAACAAGCATGAAACGGTCAAACTAGGCAGTGCCAACAAAACATGACTCCACTTTGTGTTCCTGCTTTGGCTCTTTCTGCACTTCGTCATCCTGTCGGTGGGCGGGTGCGTTCAGGTGTGTCCTCGCCGGATTCTGCGTGTCTGTAGCTGAACTGTTTTGGGTTTTGTTGCACATTTTGTGCAGGTTGAAGTCTGTTTCTTTGTGTTTCACCTTGTCCCACAGGGTGCATCTTACCTCACCTCATCTTCCTTGTTGTGTAAAATCTAATCTTCACTCTTCTTTGAAGACTTCCACATTGCTCGTACCACGAGTAAAGGAACAGATGAATCTTCACCGCCAGGGTTCTCTTTCTTCTTGTTGCTTTCAGCAGCTCACCTGTGGAGGCTCAGGTGCTTTCTCCTCCACCTGACCTTCTTTCAGGTGTTGCATCTGCTCCTGGAGGACAGACTTAAGAAGTTCTTTCACTTGATTTGAATTAATCATTTGTCATTTTCCATTCAGCACGGCTTTGTCTTCCTGTGATTTTATCCATTGGCTTTTTTTTGTGATAGGTCAGTAGGACACGCAATAGATCAAGCTAATCAGTGGCGTGCAGGGGCGGCGACTGCCCCCCCTCGTGGCCCAGTTTTTGAAAAACGCGCGCTAAAGTGCCCTCTTGGACTCCAAAAAGCGTGCTAAAGTTCCCCCTGGGAGCCAAAACGCACTCTAAAGTGCCCTCTTGGACGCCAAAACGCGCTCTAAAGTGCCCCCTGGGAGCCAAAACGCACTCTAAAGTGCCCTCTTGGACGCCAAAACACGCTCTAAAGTGCCCCCTGGGAGCCAAAACGTGCTCTAAAGTGCCCTCTGGGAGGTAAAACGCGCTCTAAAGTGTCCTCTGGGAGCCAAAACGCGCTTTAAAGTGCCCCCTGGGAGCCAAAACGTGCTCTAAAGTGCCCTCTTGGATGCCAAAACGCACTCTAAAGTGCCCCCTGGGAGCCAAAATGCGCTCTAAAGTGCCCCCTGGGAGCCAAAGCGTGCTCTAAAGTGCCCTCTTGGACGCCAAAACGCGTGCTAAAGTGCCCTCTTCAGTGGCGAGGACACGCTATATGTGCCCTTTTTTTCCTTTCCGTCCCTGCCCTTCAAAAAGTCTGTGCACGCCACTGCAGCTAATTGTGAATTTTTCTGCCAAACGACAAGACAAACACCTTTAAATGCTTTGTGGTGGTGACAGACTGAAGTCAAACAGGTCATTTCTGTTTGAATATTCACATTTGAAATAAAATGTGCTCAGCAGGTCGTAATCAGAGGCTTTTTCCAGCTTCTTCTCTGAAAACGAGGCTCTGAGAGTGAAGCAGAACAGTGAAGTCATGTCTGTCAGATAAACCACGAGCTGAAAGTCTCTGTAAAGCTCCTGAAGCTAAAGCTGCAGGTTCAGCCGATCATTCGTGGAGGTTCATCACCACCAGAGACGACTACAACATCAGTATCGTATCAGCTGGAACTACATGAGTACTTCCTCCACCTCGGGTATCCTGTGAGTGTGAATCCATTTGTGCAACTCTAAAGTGTGTGAGAGTGTTTTTGAGTTCATGTCCACACCCTGTAAAGTGTGCGTGTAATTTCTATTTGAAATCTTTGCTTACTCTACAAGTGAAACTTTTTATGCACACACACGCACACACACACACACACACACACACACACACACACACTAAGTGTAAACACAGTGACCTAATTATTACCCTGGACATCGCCCTACAGATGGACTGCATCAGCACACACAGAGTTTGGACGAGGTTTTTGGAGGTAACTGGGACAAGAGAGAGAGAAACAGAGAGAGAGATGTGTGCAGGCGTAAACATGGAGGGATTAAAGAGATGAAATGATAGAAATACAGATGAGGGGAGAGCCAGTGTAAACAGACACACATCAAGCTCTGCGATTCATTCGGATCTGTGGTCGAGGTTTCTTTAAAGCGACACTGCGGCCCACAGCGGGACATCTGACATCTGACATGTAGCTGACGCTAACATGTAGCTGATGCTAACATGTAGCTGATGCTAACATGTCAGCAAACAGCTGTCAGCAGTTATCAGTGTTTGTGCCACCTGATGAGCGTCAGTCCAGTTTTCTCTCTCTTCTAGCTCTGTTTTTGGTCTCCACCAGGGAAATATCTGCTCTTTAGCTGCTAAATGCTGCTCTATGTTCACCAGCTGGTCCGTCTGCTGTTTGCTGCTCAGCAGGAAGTGATCAGAGGCTTTTAACAGCTTGTTTGACACAAAACAGCTGAGACTGAACCAGACTGCTACAAAACCATAACAGGACAAGTCTTTCATTCAGTTTGACACCCTGACCAGGAGCTAAAAGAGGCGGAAAAGCTCTGCAGTGCTGCTAGCTTGGTGGCACTTTGTCCCATTGTTAATACATCCTGACTGAGAGTTCACAGCCATGCTAGCAGCTGCACGGAGACACCGTGATGCTTTGAGCTCAATGCAACTTCTGCATGCTAACATGCCACAATGCCAATGGTAACATGCTAATCTTTAGCAGGTATAATGCTTGCCATGTTGACTATCTTAGTTTAGCGTGTTAGCATGCTGACATTAGCCAATCAGCACTGAACATAAAGTGCAGCTGATTGGCTGAGGGGAATGGCATTAGGACTGCAGGTATTTAGTCATAAAAGTGTTGGACACTATAAAATGTTGACCTGATGGTGGCGCTAGAGTCAAAGACCAGAGGATCACCAAAGTCAGTAGAATTCATCCTCTGGGGACCATAAACAGAATTATCTATCAAGAAGATGTTGACAAATTTCAGTGGACAAAACCTACAAATATCACATATGACTACAACACACAGGTGTCCACATATATATGGCCATGTAGTGGACGGCGAGCTGTAGGTTTATTTTATATTTACAGCAGAGCGTATGGAGAGACGTGATGGAGGTCAGGATGGAAAGAGCGAGTAAGGAAGAGAAGAAGCACTGACAGAGAGGAAGAGACAGTGAGAGGAAGAGGAAGAGGAAGAGGATGAATTTCATGGAGGAATTACAACAGAAATGATTGAGATTTCCAACAACATGGCTGTGTCAACATTCATCTCACACACACACACACACAGACACACACACACAAACCACACACACACACACACACACACACACACAGACACAGACACACACACACACACAGACACAGACACACACACAGACACAGACACACACACACACAGACACACACACACACGCATACACACACACACACACATACACACACACACACACACAGACACACACACATACACAAACACACACAGACACACACACACACACACACACACACACACACACACAGACTGAGGGGGGTTTGACCTTTTAACCTCATGATGTCATCACCTCCTCCCCATGCTCTGCAGAGATGTGTGTGTGTGTCTGTGTGTGTTTGTGTATGTGTGTGTGTGTGTGTGTGTGTGTGTGTGTTCCTGTCCAGTCTTACCTCACTGCCTATTCACACATCACCAACAAAATATCCTGGGTACATGTGTGTGTATACGTGTGTGTGTGTGTGTGTGTGTGTGTGTGTGTGTGTGTGTGTGTGTGTGTATGTGTGTGTATATAAGTGTGTGTGTGTGTGTGTGTGTATAAGTGTGTGTGTGTGTGTGTGTGTGTGTGTGAGGGTTAAGTTAATGATAAATGAAAGCCATATGTCGGCAGTGTTTCTCCTCCCTCTCCTCCTCTCGCTCCTCTCTCTGTTTCCAGCAGGAGCACAAATATTTCACCAAACGGCAGAAACTCCGCGACACAAAACATAAACGTGTGTGTGTTTCCGCCCTCGACTGCTGAGTCGAGAGAGCGCGGCGAGATGACGTCAGCCATGTTTTGCTAGTTGTTTGCAGGCCTGGAGCTCGAGGCCA
>NC_055664.1:28606569-28721569 GCF_017976325.1 Chelmon rostratus | reverse complement strand
TTGTTACTTCACAATGACTCAGCTCCTCCTCCAAAGAGTCCGCCATGTTGCACCGCCATGTTTCTACAGTAGCCCAGAGAGGACAAACCAAACACTGACACTCTTCATGTTTTTAGCATTTTAGCATCCACCATAGGGCCTCTACACACTTGGAAGGGGAGGGTGAGGTGATCTGCAACCTCACCGCCAGATAAATCCTTCACACTGGACTCTCAGTTGAAATGTGGTCCAGACCTTCATGGTCCCCTCGGGATGAAATGTAATAATTTCACTGATCCTCTGACTTTTCATCTAGCGTCAGGTCAACGTGTCAATGCGCCCAACACTTTCATCAGCCTTTATTGAACTTTGTGTTTAGTACCAATAAGCAAATGCTAGCATGCTCGGCTAAAATGGTGAACATAGTAAACACTATTATCATCGGCCTGTTAGCATGCTGGCGTTAGCTCAAAGCATCGCTGTGCCTACGTACAGTCTCAGGGATCTGGCTGTAGACTAATCTGGTCTCTACCTAAATGTGCCTTGTGTTTCTTATTTGAAAACCTTTTAATTCTTCTGTGAAGAACTTCGAGTTGTCACGTTTTTGATGTTCTTTATGGAAACCTCCAGCAGGCACATGAAGCACTGAGTTTCCGTTTTTTGATGAACGGTTCGATGACGTTCGTGCGTGACGTGTGCACAGACTCACCTGTGGCGGCGGTGAAGTAGACGGCGTACTGGCCCCTCTGAGTGTGGAAGGTCTTCACACTGGGCTTCACCGAGGAAGACCATGTGGATGAAGAGGAGGAGTTGGAGGAGGTGGTCACGGTTAGAAGTTTCTTCCTCTCCTTCTCGATGTGCTTCATCAGCAAGGCGGCCATCTTGTCTCCTCTTCCTCTCTGTGACAGAGTCTTGCTCAGCAGCACAGCCTGGACCTCCCTCAGACTGTCACAAAAACACACAAAAATACAACAACAACATGATTTAAAGTACTAAAAGAAGTAAAATATGATGAAGTTTGATGGTAAATCTGTCACACTGTGAAACACTGACAGCTTAGCAACAGTAACTAAGCTAAAATACCCTGAAATACATTCGGTTGTGCTTTCATTCATGGACTGGTGCGACGGTTTGGAGAAACGTTGGGGGGGTCATTTTCCGTCTGACAAACGATTAAAATGACCTTAAACGGCGAGATGGAAAGCAGCCCGGAGCTGCTGCAGCAGATTAATGTGCGCTGGAGTCACAGCTGATAACGAATAACACTCAGAGACGCCCTGCAGTCTGATGCGAGTTTATTTTTCCTTCCTGTCGTGTGGCTGAACTCAAACGTTCCAGCTGCCACTTTGTTAGGAGGCTCGATGAGCTACGGCGGCGGCGTGGACGGCGGTCAGGACCAGACAGATAAGAAAAGAGCTCGAGGACGAAACTTCAGAATGTTCCAGAGAAGGAAGCCAGTTTTAACCACATGCTGGTCTGACTGTGGGGTGGACTGGGAGGATTTAATGTGCAGCGGGGTGAATATTTTGCTCGCAGGTGGTTTGAGGAGTCTTTGAGGATTCATGAATACCTTCAGAGCTGCGGTCGGCGTCGGTAAACCACCTGCAGCTCGTAAAAAACACCTGGAACATCACCTTTACACGAGATCCTGCCGCCTGTTGAAGAAACTACACTTCCCAGACTCCCTCCAGAATCGGCTCCCTGTGGTCAGTTTTCCCACAGTCTGTCCTGACCCCGGCTCTGACCCCCGCCCTCCCCGACCTCTGACCTCTGACCCGGGGCCACGCTGATTGTTAACACTGAGTGAAATCTGGTTTCACACGCTGACGGAAAACCTGAACGACTTCTGAGAAACTCATCTACAGACAGAGTACTAATACCACTGTGAAAATACTCCATTACAAGTAAAAGTCCTGCATTCAACAGTGAAAGTATGCAAGCAGAATGTACTCAAAGTATGAAAAGTAAAAGTACACACAAACATTCAACATCAAACATCTGGAGATACATGGTTTTCACTGGACAGGAAGGGTATGAAAAAATGTAATCTGTGAAGTAACTAGTAACTAAAGCTGTCACATATAGAAGTAGAGTAACAAGATCTGTGTCTGAGATGAAGTGCAGTAGAACTACAAGGAGCACAAAATGAAAGTACTTGTAATGTAAGTACAAGTACTACAATCATAAATGTAACTTTCCACCCCTGGAGTAAATACTTTTGTTTGTCTTGTTTTATTTGTTTTCATCCCAAAGTGTTTGTGTATCTATTTAAAGATGAAAGTACATTTTCATGTCAGTACTGCAGTATTTACAGTACCATCATCAGGTGAAGAGCTCCACCTGCTGCCCTGACGCAAAACTGCACATTTCTGAATCATCATCATGTACTTTTACATTAAATACTTAACGTACTTTTTGCTGATTATACTTAGATACTTTCAATGCAGGACTTGTACTTGAGTATTTTCACAGTGTGGTATTAGTACTTTTACTGTAGTAAAGGCTCTGAATACTTCCTCCAGCACTCATTCTGAACTTTTTATCTGTGAAGTACCTCCAGCTGTCAGAAACGTGTACTGCAGTAACACATGCAGTATCTCCCTGTGTCCTGTGGTGGAGTACAAGTATAAAGATGGAAATACTGAAGTAAAGTACCTGATTTGTGGTAAAGTAGCGGCAGTGAGTGAGGAGGAAGGAGGAGCTCTCTCACCTCAGCGAATGCTTCTCTGCTCCTCTGGTCTTCGCCTCCTTCTTCTTCTTCTCTGCTGTCAGAACAGCGTCCAGACTTTTCTCTGACCTTGGTCCGGCTTTAGACTCGAGATTAAGTTCATAATCTCTACCAGGACCAGTGCTGAAGTCTGGATTCAGTCTGTGCTCTACTTCAGACCTCCAGTCTGAATCCAGAGTTTGGATTGTAGACGTCTTGAATCTTTCCAGCATCCCAGACTCTGGACCGGACTGGATCTGGACTGAACTTTTATCTTCTGATACCTTGCCCTCAGGTTCAGGCCCAGAAGGAGAATCTAGATTTGGGCTTTTCATCAGTCCTTCCTGTGTCTGAGACCCTGAATCAGACTTGAAGTTTGGAGTTTGGAAACCTCGAGGACCAGCTGTGACCTCTGTTCCCTCCTCGGGGTCTTCCCCGTCTCCTGTCCGGGGCTGGAGGCTGTAAAACTCAGGTGTTTCCTCCCCTGTACTCTCAGCTCTCCGTCCCACCTGTGGACTTTTTGGGGAGACTTGGTTCTCCTCTTGAATAAGGAGCACTTTGGAAAGATCTCCTTTGTCCTCAGTTTTAACTCCAACATATCCAGATTTAAGAGGACCAGAGTCGGGGGTCTTAGCGTCCTCCTCTGTGTGGGTTTCAGCTGGGGTGGAAGGTGGACTCAGGACTGGTTTGCTGCTGGTCTTTGTGGTTGTAGCAGCGGTGGAGGCAGGTGGTGTTAACGTAGCTGGCAGGACTTTAATCTCTCTGGCATCAGGTTTGGATTCTGGTTCTGGAGGGCTGCGGGGGGGCTTGAAGTTCAGGTTTGGGACTCTGGTGGGATGGATGGAGGATGGCGGCCTTCCTGTCAGAGAAGATGTCGCCGCAGAAACCTCACAGCGGTAACCGTGGAATCCCCGTCGACACACACAGCGGTTAGACTGCCGACACAACCCGTTGTTATGGCAACGAGGAAAACATCTGGCTACAAGTGTTAAGGAGACGAGGAGAGGAGACAAAAAGAGGAGACATGGAGGTAGAGGAGAGGAGACAAGGAGAGGAGAGGAGAGAGAGGAGAGGAGAGGAGACAAGGAGAGGAGAGGAGAGAGAGGAGACAAGGAGAGGAGAGGAGAGGAGAAAGGAGACAAGGAGGGTAGAGAGAGGAGACAAGGAGAGGAGAGGAGAGAGAGGAGACAAGGAGGGTAGAGAGAGGAGACAAGGAGAGAGAGGAGACAAGGAGAGGAGAGAGGTAAGTCAGAAGTTACTTCCTTGTATTTCAGTATAAAAATGAAGAGATTGACAGTAAATATCAGAATCGATGCACAACATCGAACACAGCTCGAAAATGAGCCTGTTTACATGCTAATGGTTAGCATGACATGTTTAGAATATTCAAGCCAACTTTACTAACACAGACAGAGCTCACAGGCCTCACAGTGAATACAGCAGGAGGATCTTCAGATGAACACAGTTAGCCTGGTGAAGGTGGAGGCTAACATTTGGCATGTTAGCACGCATGTTAGCATTCAGCTAAGTCTGACGAACCCGGATAAGCTAGGCTAACACGAGCTTTGCTTTTAGCAGCATGGAGGGGATCAAAGGTCACCCACCAGGAGTCAGGGGACAGCTGGACATGCTGCAGAGGAAGACAGTGCGACGAAGGTGAACGCAGTAAGAGGACCTTGAGTCAAGAGGACTGAGAAAGTCCTGGACTTCTTTTAGACCGCTTCACGAACTGATCTGCATTTCCTTTGACAGGAAGACAGACGGTCTGTCTGTCATCTATACAACTCTGTGTATGTGTGTGTGTGAGTGTGTGTGTGTGTGAGTGTGCGTCTCAACCATTTCCTCAGGACAATGTGACCAAACAGTAAAGCTTTACTCTGTGGGCTCTGAGCCCACTGGGACTTAGGGGTGTGTGTGTGTGTGTGTGTGTGTGTAAGCCTTCAGAGAGGGTAAATCTGTTTCCATTCACGAGTTTCTGCTCTCTGCAGGACTTTCACAGCTGAGCTGTATAATCCCGACCTGAAAGGAACCATTTGAATCTTTGTGTGTGTGTGTGTGTGTGTGTGTGCGTGCGTGTGCATGCGTGTGTGTGCGTGTGTGTGTGTGTGCGTGTGTGTGTGTGTGCATGCATGTGTGTGTGTGTGTTCAGATATTTAATGTTAGGTCTGTTTGTCAACTGTTTGCTGAACTCCTGTAGAGAGATCGTCCAATCACAGCTCCATCTTGTCGTGACTGCAGGTGAAGGTGGGCGGGGCGTCACTGTGATACCTGCTTCTTTTATACTTGTTTACATTTGCATGGAATGAAGTACATTTACTCAAGTACTGCACATAGGTCAGGATGGAGGTACTATTTTACTGGAGTATTTTCTTTTCACACCACTTTGTTCTCATCTCAGGAGGAAATGTTGTACTTTTTTAGTTACTAGTTACTTTACAGGACTTTTACTTTAAGAGAGTATTTTCCGTGTGGTAGTAATACTTCTACTGAAGGGTTAGCTACCTGTTAGTGTTAAACATACAAGTGCAGTAGTTTGTATTAGCTGAACAATGAGTCCATGTTGCTATAGGAGTGTGTGTGTGTGTGTGTGTGTGTGTGTGTGTGTGTTTGCTCCACCATCAGGTCTACATGTGCATTTTATCACACACACACTTCAGATTCAGCACGCGTGGTCGCTGTAAATCCTGATCCAGTCATAAATCCAGGTCTGCAGGTGGACTCTGGAGTCATAAAACAGTGACACAGCATCAATCAGCTGTTCATAACGTCTGCTCACATCTGCAGCGACTCAGCAGATTTACACTCCAACAGTGGAAGTATTTTTACTCTGCACGGTACTGCGCTCAAGTGTAGCTTTGAGGTACTTGTACTGTACGTTTTACTTCACTACATTTGATAACTTCAATAACGTACTTTTCAGTCATGTTATTAATTAATAGATAAAATTTGAAATAATAAAACAGTACAACATATACATATGTATCTATATCTACACACACACACACACACACACACACACAATGTGAAATGGAAATACTCAAGTGCAAGTACTTCAAAACTGCCCTGAAGTACAGTACTTGAATAAATGTACTTAGTTACTTTCTCTCACTCGAGTGGACCAATCACAGGCTTTGATGACCTTCATGTCTCGGGTGCAGGGAGTCGCTGGTTTGACAGAAACAGGATTCAGACTCACGTTTGGTGCATCGTCTGGTTTTAGGAGACAAAGTCCATCCGACACAGCAGCGGCCTCCACAGACCCGAGAGCTGCGGGGAGAGAAGAACATTTTACGACTGATCACTGATCAATAACCAATAATAACACAGTTTATTAATGAATCACCGGTCAGAGGAGACCCCTCCTTCAAAACCAGGACTGAAAATTAAATCACCACCAAATACAGAAGAAAACAAATACTACACAGTACTTTCATAGTACTTCTACTTCAGGAACATCCTGACTTTCTTCAGCTGCCCTGGACCTGCTCAGTCCTGGACCTGCTCAGTCCTGGACCTTCTTAGTCCTGGACCTGCTCAGCTCTGGACCTGCTCAGTCCTGGACCTGCTCAGTCCTGGACCTGCTCAGCTCTGGACCTGCTCAGCTCTGGACCTGCTCAGTCCTGGACCTGCTCAGCCCTGGACCTGCTCAGCTCTGGACCTGCTCAGTCCTGGACCTGCTCAGCTCTGGACCTGGTTTGAGCAGGTGGTCTTCCGTCCTCCTGAAAGTTGCTGTTTGTGTTCAAACGTGTGTTTGACGACCGCTCGCCCATCGGCCTTCTGGGAAAAAGAGTCAATTAGCAGATCAACACTGAGTCCAAGCAAAGACTTCACAGCTGAGTGTAACAGGAAGTGAGCGAGTGTGTGAGAGAGAGTGAGTGTGTGTGTGTGTGTGTGCATGAGTGTGTGTGTGTGCATGAGTGTGTGTGTGTGTGTGAGTGAGTGTGTGTGTGTGTGTGCGTGTGTGTGTGCATGTGTGTGTGTGTGTGTGTGTGCATGTGTGTGTGTGTGCGTGCGTTTGTCTGTGTGTGTGAGAGAGTGCGTGTGTGTGTGTGTCAGTGCATGTGTGTGTGAGTGCGTCTGTGCGTGTGTGTGATGTGCTAATCGTCTCGTTTGAACAGTGGAAGCTGATCAATAAGCTTTAGAAGCGGTCAGTATTGATCTGTTTGGATCTTTGATTGATTTTAAAACAAACTTCTTGTTTTACTGCAGATGGAAAAATGATGAAAGTTTAAATCCATAAACACTCAGAGTGATCAGCTGATACACGATGACGTATCATTCTTTGATCCTCCGGTGGACATTTACAAGCTGCCCAGCGGTCTATAGACGGATCCAGCAGATCCTCTTCACGAACACATGACAACATGATACTAATACTCTGAGGATATGTGATGGCAGTACGGTCGTACTTTTACTGCAGTAAAGTTTAGAAAGCAGGCCTTGAACCAACGACAGACTGTTTGTACTCTGTGGAATTACTACTGAAGTAGAAGAGCTGAAAGATGAAGATCTGCTAATCTGATCAGAGACCAGAGAGGATTCAGTTCTGGATCCAGATGTGATGGACTGAAAGCCGGCCGCAGGACGAGAGCCGAGGCTGTGTGGACTCAACCTCTCTGCAGAGGATTTAATCATTACTCACAGTGTGCTGCTTGTATTGTAGCAGCAGAGGAGGCCCCTCACACACACACACACACACACACACACACACACACACACACACAGAACCTGTATACACACAGACAGTCTGGTCAGGACTCAGAGTCCCAGCCTGAGTCAGAAATCACTCCACATCTAATGAGAAACACTTTCAGCATCCGCCATTTTTACGCCTCCGCGCCGGCGACGGTCCAGACCGGACGCGTCCCGTCCGTCTGTCCGTCATCTGGCGAAGGAGCCGCGTCAGGATGTCTCGAAGGATTTTCTTCAAATTCAGCCCAAATGTTCACTTTGACTCGAGGACGAACTGAGGAGGATCTGAGCAGGTGTGAAACACGGTCTCAGATTTTGGTCAAATATTTCACACCTGCTCAGATCCTGAATCGGTGACTCTGAAGCTGAGCTGATGTGTGAGGCATCGTAGTCCCCACGAGCTGATGTTGATCTTCAGGTGATTGTTGTTGCATCATGTGGTGAAGCTCTCTGTCCGTCCTCTGGACTCCTCTGGACAAACAGTCTCTGAGTGAGGACAGCATGTTGGAGAGCTTCCATAATGTCCACAGACCTTCAATGAGTCTGGACAGTTCTAGTGTTTGAATGTCTGAGTGTGGAAATGTTTTAATTCTTGTATTTATTGTCCTGAGTTCACTTAGACCGTCGTTTCTGATCCATATAGATCTTGTACATTAATGTTTAATCCAGTTTTATTTGTTTCATGTTTGTCACATTTAGTCAAACACTCGTTGGAGACGTCAAAGTTCCGTTTGATGTAATTTCTAAAGAGCATTTTTCATTTGACCATCCCTCAACCTTTCTGAGGCTGCAGCCATCTTTGTTCTGTGCAGTTACCAAGGTTACGTACACTGTTGTTGAAAAGGTGCCGTTCACCTGGTGGCTCACACACACACACACACACACACACACACACAGTCCATGTGTTTCCACGGCTCATGCGTTCTACACTGGCGGCCATGTTTGTAGTTCTTTTGCTGAGAAGATGAAGTTTATTCCAACGAAAAAAAAACAACACTCTGTCGGACCGCAGGTAAAAAAATAACATCTGTGTTTCCCTTCAGGGGTTTTAGCTGAGAACTCAACATGACAACACATGTGTGGAGCAGCATTAGCTTAGCATGAGAGAAGAAGCTAAAACGTCATTTCTTTCAGCCGTCGAGGAAATTTCAGATGTTCGTACTCGTTCGTTTCAACAGCAACGTGAACGTTAACATGACGCTCGATACTTTACTTCAATAAAAGTACTAATATCACATGTACAAACACTCTGTGAAAATGTTACTTCAGTACAAGTATGTGAGTACAATGAGGAACATGTACTCCAAGTATTAAAGTAACGTACTGCATGCAGTAAAACGTCCCTGTGACTGTTCTCCTGTTCTCCTGTTCTTCTGTTCTCTTGCTCTCCTGTTCTGCTGTTCTCCTGTTCTATCTGTTCTATCTGTTCTCCTGTCCTCCTGTTCTGCTGTTCTATCTGTTCTCCTGTCCTCCTGACCTCCTGTTCTCCTGTCCTCTCTGATCTCATCAGATTACTGTGGCTCAGTCGTTCATGTCAAAGCAGGATTTTCCTGTTGGAGCTGGTTGAGCTTCATTTGAACTAATGATTCTTTTCATTCTGGATCAATCAGCTGATTATTTCCTCCATTAATCGATCGATTGGTTTTTGTATAAATTTATTGTAAAATCATGTTTTAAAACTTTTCTTTTGTAAAGTAACTAAAGCTGTATTTAGTTTTATTTATTTCCTCTGAGATGTGGTGGAGGAGAAAGCAGCAGAAATACTCAAGTAAAGTACATGTACCTGAACATGTACTCCAGTGCAGTAGAAACTGACTCCTGCTTTGAGTTTTTGTCCTGTTTGGATCTTTAAGTTCACAGAAAGTCTTTTGTTCGGCGTGAGGAAACATAAAAGCCTCAGCGGACGGTCGGCCTTCACTCTGAACAGCTTCAGCTTCAAAGAAGAGCGCCACCTTCCTTGTTCCCGCGGGAACACTGAGCCGACTGTTCGCTCCGACGCTTCATGTCCACAGACAGAAAACAGAAGCTCAGAGGAGGTTTCGCTGAGCCACAGGTCAGACTCCAGGTCAGATTCATGCTGAAACGAGTCTTTTCTTCTGCCCGCAGGCGAGCGAGGTCGGCGCCGCAGGACGACACCAACCAGCTCGCAGCTCACTGATAGAAATCAGTTATTAAACCAGAGACTGAAAACATGTCGCAGCTGTTCTCGGTTTAATATCAGCAAACTGAATTCTGCATTTCCAACTGCTGATCAGACAAAACAATGAAATCTGAGAAACAACGAAGAGAAAAAGTCGCGTGTTGATCAATGAAAAAGCAAAATGTGCTTCAAGTGTGAAGAGTGAAGGTACTGAATCTGGAGAAACGTGAGTTAAAGACGAGCTCAAACTCTTCTTCCTCCTCATCCTCTTTAAGATTTCAAGGTGACGTCTTCAAAAACTTTGTTTTGTCCCACCAACAGTTCAAAACTGTCTGATCTCGTATCAGATCACTTCACCAACCAACCCTGGTCTTATTTAGTCTTTACGTCCAATCAGTGACTGAGACAGAAGCTTAAAGCTGTTTTAAACTGTAGAGAGAGATCAACCTGCCTCAATCTGATCCGAGGTCAGTAAACTCCAGAGAGCAGCAACAGGATGAAAAACAGGTGGAAAACTGAACAGCAGACCTGAGAGGGACTCAAACTCATGGTCCTCACACTGATACCAGAGCCTGCGTGTGTGTGTGTGTGTGTGTCTAACAGGACTTTGAAGTCAAGAAAGACTCTTTCACCTCTTCACACACTCATACAAACCTACATCTTAACTCTTTAAACCTGCTGTTTACACACACACACACACACACACACACACACACACACACTTTATAAGCCCAGTCAGTCAGTTCACAGGGTTCAGGATTAGTGTGTTTTAGTGTGTGTGTTGACTTTGCATCCATCACTTGACTGTCAGTGAGACTTGCACTTGAGACTGCTCACACACACACACACACACACACACACACACACACACACACACACACACACACACACACACACACACACAGAGAGAGAGAGAGAGAGAGAGAGAGAGAGAGAATTTCACACATTCCTGAGGTGTCTGCAGTCCGACACACCTGACAGATGCTGATTGGTCGGATGCTTTATGGTCACTCAGCCCACATCAGCTACAGACTGCAGGTAGAGAGCAGCCGAGGCACAGGTGAGCTCGGTCAGTCTGTCCGTCACAACTTATCATATCTCAGCAGCTATTGGACGGACGGTGATGACACGTCACACCGTCACCGTGGTGCCGCTGAACTGTTTCCTATGTGAACGAAGCCTGAAGTCGGCTTCAGACGGCAGGATCTGACACGTTCTGTGTCACGTTATAGATCACAGAATCACAATCATTCCAGCCAGACATGTGACAAACTGCACAACCAATCACAGCTTTCCATCTTTCACCACCTGTGACGCCGTCAGGAGGGAGGAGCTACAGACCAACTTCAAACCTGAAACTGAGCATCCTGCAGGATGACGAGCTGCAGCGAAACCTGAACAAACCGGCTCCGTTCACGTTACGATCATATTCAACACAGTTCATCCAAGAACGAGCGAAGGCAGGTGGAGCGATCACGACTGACAACGACGAAGAAACGAGGCAAAATATTAACTTCTCTGATTCCAAACCCAGCTTCATTCAGAGCCCATCAAAGCTGAGCTCTGACCTTCAATCAGTCCAGCATGGAGGATCAAACAGAGCTGAACAGGAAGCTGAGCCAGGATTCACAGGTGTGATGTGACTGAGGCTGAAACAAAGCCTCACAGCTGCAGCCCTGAAGGCAGACTGGGGGGTTAAACTGGGACCAGTCTGCGCCACTGAGCACCTGTAACACCTTCACTGAAGAGCTGCAGAGACACAGCAGTAACATCAGAGCGACACCTGCTGCTCAGGTGTTGACATGTCTGAGGCATGAGACTGCAGCCCTGCTGTCTGTCTGAGTGTGTGTGTGTGTGTGTGTGTGTAGTATATGAATGAATCATGCTTTATGCTATATTGACCTTCACCTGATTGCAGTGGGACTGATTCAGATGTTGTTTTGAAATAATTGATCAGTTTCAGGAAACATATTGAACTGCTGACAGTCAGAGGACCTGCAGACAAACTGTCTCAGCACCTGACAGACCAGACTGAGGGGGAGTGAGGTGATTCTAGTTGAAGTGGTTCCAGACCACCATCACGTTTTTCTCTCTTTGACTTCACAAACTGAAGGAACACAGGATGTACTCACCCGTTCACAGCTGACCTCCTGCCGCCGACCTTCACCCCGGCTCCCCTCACCGCCGCCGGCTTAGCTCCGTCCCGCCGCGGCGGTGCCGCTCCGCCGGTGCTCTGCCTCCTCCACCCGGGCTGCACGCCTCCCTCCTCCCGGGCAGGAGGATGCTGAGCTGCGGTGTGAACAGCTAGGATCCAGCTCGTCCAGACGCAGCAGAGCCAGAACCGCATGTTTGAATTAAAGCGCTGAGAGAAACTTCAAGAAAACTTTAACACACTGACAAATTCATAGCGCCTGATTCAAGTCCACAGAGAGTGTCGGACATCTGAGCGCTCAAGGTCCCAACTTCACTGATTCATCATGAGGGCCGGCCGCTGGCTTTATTCTGCTGTCAGCCAATAGGAGCCGAGAATAACGGCTTCTCTGCTTTCATTGGCTGAAAGCAGAGGCGCATCTGAGTAGCCAATAAGAGGCCAGGAGGAAGAAAGGACACAAGGAGGGAGGGGAATATATAAATATATCTAAAAATTTCTCTTTGGAGATTAATAAAGTATCTATCTATCTATCTACTCCATCACAAGTTAAATGTTTCACCACCAGAATGTACTCAGAGTGTTTGAAGGTTGTATTTCATCAATGTAGAGCCAAAGTATTTAAGTAAATGTACTTGTGCAGCATTACTGTTTTAGGTTCAATGTTTTGTGGTTATTCGTTGAATTTTTTCCGATAAAAACCCGACACAAATAGTCACTGATCAGTTGGGGATTATTAAAGTCTTATCTTATCTTCAATTCTAAGACACTCAACATTTGTCAACAGTGTCATCCTCGTATTAAATATTTTGAGATATAGTCACACAAATTTAAAGCATCCTGCTTTTTGTAGTTGGTTACTCTACTGTTTTTCTAATTATTTCAACGGCTTTTTAAATTCTAGTTGGGGCTTTTGTTTTGAAGGCTGCGACCGGAAATGTCCTCGGTGGAAATTCAGGCTCATTTTAGTGAGCCAGATGATCTGGCTCACTTCTCTAGCCGAGTCTTTCGGCTCCCAAACAGTTGTTTATTTAATATAACTTATTTACTCTTTTAGAATCCAGCCAAATTTAACTTAGTTTGGACCAATGGTTGGCATGTGTTCATATATCAGTAAAAATATTCAATGTACTCATTCAGTGTTATTACATATTATTCAACATTCAACACTTATCATTAAGCACTCAACCTATGCATATATATGTTTATTCTAGTTCTTTTGTATAAAATATATACATTTTTTATTTTGTATTTTATATTGTGTTGTTACTACTATTGCCTGCTGCCTGTATCACCAGAATTTCCCCAGCAGATTGAAAAAGTTTTATCTTATGATGTCCAGAATACCATAATTTTACATTATGCTTGACATAAATACATTATATAATGTTTTAAAAAAAATACACACACATATTGAATGCTTAATTTATAGTGAACTGTGTTTTGTCTGTTGGTGCAATAATACAAGTCTCAGCAGTTTGTGTGTCAATGTTAATTACCAAAGTGAGATGTTTCTGGATCGTATTTAACAATTATGTGAGAGGATCATTCTCTTATTGAATCTTGCATTCATTTATAAAAAGAAGAAACGCTCTCGGCTCTCAAACGGGAACCGGTTCATAGAGCCGATTCGTTCACTAACGACTCATCGCTGGTGGCTAGCATGATGCTAGTATCCTGAGCTGGGCTGGTCCTCGCGCTTCGTGTTGGACTTAACGATCAACGTTTGTGCGTTTAAAGTAAATGAACGTGTCGAATAGCGGACTGTCTGAACAGTTTGACCCGTTTTAGGAAACTGTTCAGACACGTTAACCCGGCTCTCGACTCCGTTAGCTTTCACACACACATAACTGAAGCGTGCAGGTGCAGCCAGAGAGCTAACTAGCATTAGCTCGCTGCGGCAGCTAGGTTAGTTAGCTAGCACCTGAGCTAACACAGCAGAATGGATCTCTTTGACGACCTGCCGGAGCCCACACAGACCCCCGGTGAGTTGTGACAGCGGCGGTCGGTGCTCCGGTACCGACGTCCAGCCACAGACGTGTCCGCTGTTTGGTTTTGAAAGGCACCACGTCAGTGCTGATGATCCAGACAGGATGAAATGTTACCAGCAACACCAGCATCACCAGTTTATATCTGTGTACTGGTGTGCTTAGTGTAGCGCTGACTTTAGCTTGTACTTGTACTTCAAGTATTTCAAAGTAAGATCATTCCTCATTGATTCAGCAACACGAGAACAGAAATGAATTCAAATAGTCAGAAGTTCATAAACGTTGTTTCGTGTTTATGAAACTAAAACGAGACGATGATGTGATTAATATCAGCAGAGTCACCACTGAAATACTGCACGATTAAATGATACTGAGTTTAATCACAGTAGGACTCTACCGTAGCGCAGTAAAGCAGCGTATTAAAGGTAAGGAGCAGGTGAGCGCGGCGGCGGCTCAGGTGAGCGCGGCGGCGGCTCAGGTGAGCGCGGCGGCTGGGGGGTTTGTATGATGCTGCTGCAGCGTTACAACAGAAATGAACCGTTTTACGCTCTTAAACTCGGTTTCCTGTGTTTGTCGCTCATCGCTCGGTTCGGTTTGATTCTCCCTCAGCTCCAGTTTCTGCAGCTCAGCCACCGTCCACCACAGAGGAAGAGGAGGAGGAAGAGGAGGAGAGAACATTCAAACGAAAACGAGACGATGCGGAGTGTCGCTCGGAGGAAAAGGAGGAGGAGATCAAGAAAGTTTGTAGAGAAGGTTTTCAGCTCTTCCACCACAATGTTTGTTTGCTTTCCTCCCTCTAATTAAAGAGCAGATTGAAATATGACGTGTGGCGACTGAGTGTGAAGACTGACGTGTTTGTCCAGGTCTCCCCGTGCTGAGGGGCTACGTGGCGGCGAGGCGTGGCGAGCGCGAGGAGATGCAGGACGCTCACGTGCTGCTGACGGACATGAGCAGCTGTCTGTCCGCGCTGCCGGCACAAGTGTAAGACCTGCAAGCGGCCGCCGTCCAACAGGAAGTCCTCCAGAGGGGGTGTGCGTCTCTCTGATGTGTCCCGTGTGTCCCGCAGGTCTCAGGTTTCGTACTTCGCGGTGTTCGACGGTCACGGAGGAGCTCGAGCTTCTCGATTCGCTGCAGAGAATCTTCACCACAATCTGGCCAAGAAGTTCCCCGGCGGTGAGTTTTAAAGGGCCAGTCCGCCCAATCCTGAGCAGGTCCAGCTGTCCTTTCAGTAACGAGACGTGGGACACAGATTGGATTTAACATTTTGAAAAGTGTGCGGCCGTTCTGCAGAAACACAAACTCGTTGCTGAAGCCTTCAAAAGTTCCTGTTGTGTTTCTATGCAGGAACAGCTGAAGAAGAACCGGTAACGCTTCCTCCTTCATGGTTCAAATGTGTCCTCTCTTTCAGGAGAAACAGAGAACGTGGACAAGCTGATCAAAAAATGTCTCCTGGACACTTTCCGGCAGACAGACGAAGACTTTCTGAAGAAAGCTTCCAGCCAGTAAGACTCCAGAGTCCAGAGAGAAACGGTGTCCCGTGAGCAGGAACAGACCTGAACAGTTTACAGACCCCGCTCACACTGACGTCATGACGACATGTTGGTGTGTTCAGGTGAACCCGGTTTCTGCAGAACCTGCCTGACAAGCTTCAGTCCTGCAAACAGGAGCGAAGCTTTGATGGACCCAGTCTGACAAAGTGTAAAAATAAAGGCCAAACAAGTTGTGGTCCACAGAATCCATGGCAACACTACACTTCCTGTTTACATGTGAGGGGGGTCACCTCTGATGTGGACTGACGGGACACTGCTCCGGGGTGTTGGTTGTGAATTTTCTGTGGTTTGGGTGAACGAACTGTTCCGTGCAGCCTCAGTCTCTCCTCTGTGTCGTGTAACAGGAAGCCGGCATGGAAGGACGGATCCACGGCCACCTGCCTGCTGGTGGTGGACGACATGGTGTACGTGGCCAATCTGGGAGACAGCAGGGTACGCTGGGACCACGGTCACACGTTGGGTCTGCTGGATGTGGCTGGTGTCACACGGCGACTGTTCTTCAGCAGTTCATCTGTCTGTCTGCCTGTCTGTCTGCCTCCAGGCGGTGCTGTGTCGGATGGAGGTGTCAGGAGGAGCAGGGGGTCAGAGGAGGTCGGTGACTCTGGCTCTCAGCAGAGAACACAACCCGACCATCTACGAGGAGAGGATGAGGATCCAGAGAGCAGGAGGCACCGTCAGGTACACCAGCACTCACCTGTGCTGTCGAGTTCAGGCCTGAAGGGGGCGCTTATCATCTGTTTAACTTTGCTGTGTGTGTGTGTGTGTGTGTGTGTGTGTGTGTGTGTGTGTGTGTGTGTGTGATAGGGACGGCAGGGTGCTGGGTGTCCTCGAGGTGTCTCGTTCTATTGGAGACGGTCAGTACAAACGCTGTGGAGTCATTTCAACCCCCGACCTGAGGAAGTGTCAGCTCACAGCCAATGACAGGCAAGAACAGAAGACGGTCGCTGCTGATTGGTTAGATGAAAAAAACACCTTCGTGGTTGAACCTCACAGTGCAGCTGTCAGTGTCAGAGACTTCTTCTTCTTCTTCTTTCTGAGACGCAGACGTTCAGATTGATTCCTCTCAGGTCTGTACAGTAGATATGAAGCTACAGCCAGCAGCAGCTTTGCATAGCTTAGCTGAGCTAATCTTAGCTTAGCATAAAGGCCGACTGTCCAGAGGTAACAGAATGCACCCAGCAGCATGTCTGAAGCTCACAGATCAATGTGTTCTGCGGTTTGTTCCTGCTGACGTCCTCTCGCTGTCGTGTCTCTGCAGGTTTATCATCCTGGCCTGCGACGGGCTGTTCAAAGTGTTTTCTGCTGATGAAGCTGTGAAGTTCGTCCTCGGCGTCCTGCAGGTTTCTGTCTTTTCTTTTAGAGGGCTATCGCGACAGCGTCCTGAGCAATGACGGTTTCTAATGCTCGTCTCAGCTTTGACGTGGATTTTTAATTTGTATGTATTCAAAGCGTTTTCAGGCCACAGCTGTCGGTGAATGTTTCTGCGAGTCGTAACTCGATTAAACCGAACACGCAGACATGAAACACAGATTTTTAGCTTCAGTGTGACTTACGCTTCCTGAGGATGACATCATCTCTGATGTCCATCACAAACAGACATCCAGAAGTCTGTGTAGAAATCAAAGAAAAGAGACGCTCATCAGAACTGCAGAACTTCACTGAGAAGTTTTCTCCAGTATCACAGGGATCCAGTCAGAACAGAACAGCTGCTAACAGCTAATTCAGCTGTGAGCAAATACAGGCTAAAAAACTGTTGTAGCTAGCAGTTAACTCACTGACTCGACTTCCTGTTTACATCCACAAAGCATCATGGGAACAGTAGTTCCAAATCGTATAGCATGATTACTTTGCAAACAGAAGTCAGACAAAGAATATCGATTAGAGTGACACTGTCCAATCACAGAGCTGACTGACGGTAACCTGACTGAGACTGTCCTCCCTCTCCCTCCCTCAGGAGGGCAGCGTGGAGCCGAGGCCGGGGCTGACGGAGGAGGAGCTCAGGTTCGAAGCTGCTTGCCAACAGTTGGCCAGTGAGGCGGTGAGGCGGGGCTGTGCCGACAATGTCACTGTGATCCTGGTTTCTATTGGCTTCTGAAAACACGCACACACACACACACACACACACACACTCTGGACCTGGCTGAGCTGAGCGTCTCCTCGTTGTCTCGTCTGTTTTCCAATAAAACCTTTTTCTTTACCTTTGCTGCTGAAGTGATTTAATGACCCGAGTGTTTCTGTCTTCATCACTGTTCTTCCTCACTTTACATCACAGAGCCTGGTCACACTGGCCAACAAGAGATTCCCTCAAAGCACACTCCACTACAGCGTCACGCCATTCAGATGATAACTGAAGTCACTTTGCAGGTTCTTAATACAAAACAATCAACTAACAAATTATATCAATAAGACTTTATTGATCACTGGAGGAAATTCACAACCTACCCAGCAGTAAATAAAGCTAATAAAATTTGCTTTAACAGTGAATTTCTCCATTGTGACATTAATTAAGTCTAATCAATTCTATCAAAGTGATGAACACATTAATGCATTGATAGTTATAATCATATATATTTGGAAAGGGCCATTCTGCATAATGATGTACTTCAGTATATTTGCATTCTATCACACTTTAACATTAGTAAGATTTTTTAAACGCAGGACTTGTATGTATGTGGGGTATTATTACTTCCCCAAAGAGAGTACTTGGTCCACCGCCGCACATTTGTGCGGGACGTTATTCCACCCCGGCCCGCAGGGTGTCGCTGTTCCTCCTCTGTTTGGACCTGAGACACCAACCCGGATGTTTGGCGGAAGCTGTCGGGTAGCAACAGCCGCGAGCAGCAGGATGCACCGACAGCTGCTACACTGAAAAACACCAAACACGGTTTTATTGGCACTTTCAGCCAAACTGCAGCAACATGCGTTACGGCCAGGCGCGCGTGCACGGAACCCGGTTATTCCGCCGTGCGTGAAAGTATCGATTCTGCGCGTGGAAGACGGTTATCGACGGTTATCCTGTTGTGGACGGAGTTTTAATACGAGGAATGAATCATCAGCGTGAGAGTGGAGCAGCTGGAGGGATGAGACAACACAGAGCAGAGACATCGCTGCTGCTGCTAAGCTAACAGGCTAACCGACAGCATGAAGAGCAACCAGTAAACTTTATCAGCAGCTCGACTCAGTGACAATAACACAAGAACGACTGTCAGACAACATGGACTCACTGCTGGACTTTGAGGAGTGTGTCCAAGACTCACCTGACTTCAGGTAAGTAGTACACATACACACCTGACATCTGCAAACTGCGCATGTGCAGACGTCCTTAACCATGTTTTATTGACTGTTTAGATTGAAGCTGGAGCTGCACGAGGCGGATGTTTCTGTGCTGGAGACGCAACTAGACAAGGTACAAATACCACTACTGTACTTCCAGCTACTACTACTACTGCTGCTGCTGTTAATACTGCTACTACTACCGTACTTTCTGCTGCTATTACTACTACTATTAATACTACTGCTACTGCTGCTGCTGTTAATACTGCTACTACTACCGTACTTTCTGCTGCTATTACTACTACTGTTAATACTACTACTGCTGCTGCTGCTGTTCATACTGTTACTACTACTACTGTACTTCCTGCCACTACTGCTGCTACTATTAGCACTGCTACTACTATTAGTGTATCTACAAATACTGTTACTATAACTGCTACTACTACTATTATTACAACTTACTACAGTTGCTGCTTCTACAACTAATAGTGTTACTGTTCCTGCTGCTACTACTATACTGCTGTAAGTACTGTCACCTCAGTACAGCACAGTACTGCTATGCTGTACTCCTGCTGTGCTGAAGTACTGCAGAGTTGCTGTACTGAGGTACTGGTGTGTTAAAGTACCACTGTACTGTGGTACTATTATGCCATTGTTCTGCTGAGGTACTGCTTAAGTACTGCAGTACTGCTGCCCCCTGTGGCTGAAACAGTTCCTACATCGACTGAAGTCTCTCCTCATGTTTGCTCGTTATCTTGTAAACATTGTTCCTGTTCCTGAAGGAAAACTGTCACTGACCTGTGAAGGGAGCTCATTGGTCTGTCATCTGTGTCTCTGACCAATCAGGTGATGAAACTGTGCAGCAAGATGGTGGAGGCGGGACAAGCGTATAACACAGCCAATCAGCTGTTCCTGACCAGCCTTGCTGAACTCTCCACCTACCACAAGAAGGACAGCGTCATCACTGTATGGAGCTACTAATGCTAATGCTACTCATATAAAAGTTATTGTGGTGTTCAGCTCCTCTGCTGTGTTTCCACTGCGGAGCAGACTGTTAGTGATATACGTCATTAAAAAAAGGACATGCTAACCATGCTAACAGTGACCAACTTACTGGTTCAGACTCAAATATCTCATCATGTAATGAACTTTTCATCCATCATGCAAGGCTCGGTATTGTTAGCATTTAGCTCAAAGCACCACTGTGCATAAGTGTGACCTCACAGAGCATGACTGTAGACTCCAAATGTGACTTTACTGAAGATAAAAAAAAATCGAGAAACGTGACATGATTCTGAAAATACCAACGCTACCTGAAGGCTACTGCTAAACGTAGCTGCTAACGTGCTGCTGCCCACTGAACAGTCTGGAAAAAGGTTCACAGTAACTCTTCCTGTGAGTGTTTCTCACTGACTTCCTGTTTCCTTCCCCTCAGAACTGTCTGAACCAGTTCAACCAGGGCCTGCAGGAGATGGTCAGCTTCCACACTGTGAGGAGGCGCGCACGCACGCACGCACGCGCACACACACACACACACACACACACACACACACTCTTCCTGTTTCCTGTGTATTGTATGGTCTATCCCTGCAGTAGTTCCAGTTTTGTGAGTTCAGGCTGCAGCTAATGATTAAAATTAATTAGTCAATAAAATGGAAGAAAAGCTCTGTCTTTTTTTAAGGAAGGCATTGTTCCAGGGGCCCCCTGATGTTTTGGGGCCCCCTGGACCAGAGCCTGGTTGGCCAGTTCAGTGATCCAGCCATGAGGTCTAAACTTAAGACCCAGCTCTGTGTTCACCTGTCTGTCTATAATCCTCAGATGTTGTTGGATCAGACTCAGAGAGCCATCAGCCATCAGCTGACCAACCTCTGTACACAGTAGGTCCAACACACACACACACACGCACACACACACACACACACACACACGTGTGTCATGCAGGAGGAAGACGACACTATTATAATGAAGAAAACAACAATAAGCGAGGAGGAAAGCAGCTGAGTGATGACACGAGTACTTACTATCCTGAAGTGATGATGATGGTGATGATGATGTGTCCCTGAGGTTCCTGCCGCAGCTGGTGGAGACCAGGAAGGAGTTTGTTCGGATCGGGGAGGATCTGGAGACGGCGGCAGCGAAGAACGCTCAGGTATCTCGCCACAAAGCCGGAGACGCCGAGCGGGCGAGTCACCTGCTGCTCGCCACACGCAAATGTTACCAGCACTTCGCCCTGGACTACTGTCTGCAGGTACACGAACAGAGCCGCCGCCACGCCTGACGTCGCCCCGCCGCCACGTGCGGGCACATTTCCTTTACCCGTGTTTCACACACTGAGATGTTTTGCTCGCTTTGACTCTTTCAGCTCAACACGTTCAAGACGCAGCAGAGACTCGACGTCCTGAACTCAGTGAGTCGAATTTCACAAAGTCAGTCTGGTTAGCCTAGCTTAGCATGAAAGCTGGAGGCAGGGGGAACGGCTAGCGTAGCTCTGCCTAAGCTTTAAGAACAGTTAGCTAATGGTAACACGAAGTTAACACTGAGAATTAAACTAAATGAAAAAACATGAGTGGAAGGTGTCGATGAGGGTACCTGAGCTCACCTGTCAGGTATGTGTGTGTGGGGGGGGGCACAGGACTGATGTGTGTGTCACTCTGTTATCAGGTGTTCTCCTTCGTCCACGCTCAGTTCACCTTCTTCCACCAAGGCTTCGACCTGCTCAGGGACCTGGAGCCCACCATGAAGACCATGGCAGCACAGGTCCTGACCTCTGACCCCCGTCTGCCGTCGGTCCACCGTATCGCTGTGATCACCTCTGTGACGTAACCTCTCTGTTGTTTCTGTCCTCTCTGTCCTCAGCTGTCTCAGTTATCAACCGACTGTGCCGCTAAAAGAAAAGACCTGGAGAACACACACCTGCTGGTCCAGCAGAGGGTGAGGACTCTTCATCATCGTCTTCTTCACCCCTCCCTGACAGGAAACTGATCGTCTTTGGGTTCTCGACAGAATGAGACATTTGAGGACGTCATGTTGAAGCACTGATCAGTGTTTGTCACCATTTTCTGACATTTTATAGAACAAATAACGAAGTGATTGATCCAGAAAACAATCAATGGATCAATCAGCTGTGACAGTAATCTGTAGTTAAAGGAATAATTTGACATTTTGGGAACTCGTCTTCTTTTTCTCACATTTAGAGGATCAGGAATAAGATGCCACAGCCAGCAGCCAGTTAGCTTAGCTTAGCATAAAGACCGGTAAATGGGGGAAAGCTAGCTTGTCTCTGTCAGCATCTCGAGTGTTAATAAAGTTTGCCATCTTACAGATTTATCTGATTATGACACAGAGTGGCCCATAAACCCACTGAAATGTTGACTGTGTGTGTGTGTGTGTGTGTGTGTGTGTGTGTGTGTGTGTGTGTTTTAAGGATGCTTCAGGCGAGCCGACGGTCAGTCCAGGTCCCGGCAGTGCTGACATCATCCAGGGTTACCTGTTCAAACGCAGCAGGAGGAAATCCAAAACCTGGAAGAGGTGCAGATCCGTCCTGCTGGTCTCTGCTGGTCTCCGTTAAGAGACCAGCAGAGACCAGCAGGATGCATTTAAAACTGTGTGTGTGTGTGTGTGCGGTGCTGCTGTCAGTCCTCGTGATGAAATGTTTCTCACATGAACAGTAACTGTAATGTTTCATCTGGTTTCAGGTGCTGGTTTTCCATCCGGGACAACCAGCTCATTTA
Source organism: Chelmon rostratus (assembly GCF_017976325.1). Lineage (NCBI taxonomy): Eukaryota > Metazoa > Chordata > Actinopteri > Chaetodontiformes > Chaetodontidae > Chelmon > Chelmon rostratus. Next base: position 28,699,360 of record NC_055664.1, on the reverse strand, counting down.
CAGGAAGTCACATAAGGTCGGACTGAACGTTCCTTTAAACTGATGACTCGTTTCTAAAGATCAATAAAGACTGAATGTCTCACGGAGGTGCTGATGCTGTGTTGATGCTGCAGGAGGAGAACACGGTTCTGTTTGAGGATCTCAGACTGTGCGCTGTGAAATCTCTGGAACACCTGGACCGCCGCTTCTGCTTCGAGCTGCTGTCTGTGCAGAAGTAAGACCGAGTCTGAGACTTAAATCAGCACCCAGACCAGCTGTGTGCTCGTCCGCCCCTCAATACTGTCTGACCTCCTGTCTGTGGCCCCACGCTCACACAAACATTTCAGATCTTTGATAAGTGTGTGTGTGTGTGTGTGTGTGTGTGTGTGTCAGGGTCTGTGCTCTGCAGGCAGACTCTCAGCAGTTGAAGCAGTCCTGGCTCAGCGCTCTGCAGGGCAGCATCGATCTGGCCTACCGAGAGAGAGCCGACCCCCAGCTCCCACAGGCAGGTCCACTTCATTTATTCATCCATCCACCCACCCATCCACCCATCCACCCACCCACCCATCCACCCATCCATCCATCCATCCATCCACCCATCCACCCACCCATCCATCCATCCATCCATCCACCCACCCATCCACCCACCCATCCACCCACCCATCCATCCATCCATCCATCCATCCACCCACTCATCCACCCACCCATCCACCCATCTCTGGACTTGTCTTTAAAAACCTCCAGTCAGTTCATTGCAGTCCAGCTGCTGCTGCAGCTTCATGTTCACTGTGCAGAAATCTGAGGATGAACTAATTTACTGCTTTAAAGATAAAAACACATGTGATCACTGCTGCCTGTGTCCAGCCTAAAGAGCTCCCTCCCCCTCTGTGTGTCGGGGACTCGTCCCCGGGCCCCCCTGCTCAGAGGGCCCCTGCGCTGGGCGTGGCCCTCAGGGGCCCCGGGAACCACCGCTGCTGCGACTGTGGGGAGGCGGAGCCTCGCTGGGCCTCCATCAACCTGGGAGTCACCATGTGCATCGAGTGCTCCGGCATACACCGGTAACCGAGCACACCTCAGAGCTCACACACATATTATCTACAGATACTGCATGTTGTACACAGTGTACTGTGCTGTACTGTGCTGTGCTGTACTGCACTGTACTGATGAACGTCACTGAACACGCTCATATAATATGACATCATCATGTCTCCAGGAGCCTGGGAGTTCACCTGTCCAAGGTGAGATCTCTCACTCTGGACTCATGGGAGGCCGAACAGCTGAAGGTAACACACACACACACACACAGAGCTCCTGCTTTTTAAATGACAACAAAAGTCACTTAATAACAGAAACTGGCTGAAAACAAGTTCCAGGCTTGAATGTGGATTCATCCGCCGCTAAAAATAGTCCCAACAAATGCCCCATTTCCTCCTGTTTTGACTGAACCATTTAAACATGAAACTCAATATTTGTGAGGTGTTTTTGAAGGACAGGAAGTCAGACAGTATTAATAATTCAATAGCCAGTTATCTTATTTTAGTAAATAATCTTTCAATCCTCGACCCTCCTTGTTCTTCTTCTTCAGCTGCTGTGCGTTCTGGGAAATAACGTCATGAACCAGATCTACGAGGCTCGCTGTTCAGAGGAAGGACGAGTCAAACCCAGAGCCGACAGCCTGCGGTGAATCACCGTCATTTCATCCTCCTCGTCCAGTTTTCTATCTCGCCAGTTAATCAGTAATCAGTACGCCGGCTGTCACGTGTAGTCCGTGTTTTTAGCCGTTAGCCGTGTGAGCTGCGTACAGGCTGCTGACCAGTGAGAAACCCGCAGATAACCGTCAAAGAGCAGCAGACTGACCTCCGGTGTGAAGTCTGTTTCACCGCCGGCTGTGTTTCCTCCTTTCAGATCAGAGAAAGAGACGTGGATCAAAGAGAAGTATGTGGAGAAGAGGTTCGTGCAGAACAGCAGCTCAGACGGAGCTCGTAAGTCACCCGAAGCTTCCTGCGTGAAGAAAATCAGGATTTCACAAAGAGATTCAGTCTCACATCCGTAATCCTTGAACTCAAGGTGTTGTCTGTTAGAGCAGATCTGAAGTTCACCTGCTCCGGTCAGCGGTTGTATTTTACAGTTAAAATGTGACTTTAAAAACACTAATGCTAATCTGATTGATGCTAACATGCTAACACCGACATGTAGCTCCACTGTGCTGCAACAGAAACAGTTCTGGCCGTCAGGTAAAGCTGATGCTGATCTTCTCTGCCCACCTGCTCCTGTGATGTTCATCCCTCTCAGGGCGTGAGAAGGACGACGCCGGGCTGCGTCTGTATCAAGCGGCGTTGGCGGGAGACCTTGTTGCCATGGTGGCAGCGTTGGCCCAGGGGGCGGAGGTCAACGGGAGTATTGGCGAGGAGGAGGGACGCACCGCACTGATAGGAGCTGCTGTTGGGGTGAGGAGGTGCTATCAACATAAAATTCAATGAGGCAGTAATAATGAGACAGAGAGACAAGTTATTGGTGCTCATCAACACCTTTACCAACCCTTCACACACACACACGGACCAAATGATTAATTTGATTGGTACTGGTTCTAAATGTGTGAAGTCATTTAAGGTCCACTTGTCTCTCCGAGCAATAGCGCCCCCTACACCACTGCTGTCTATTGCACTAAAAACAGTCTGCAACAGCCTGGTCACCACAACTGAACCCATGAGAGAGAGACGGCTAACGTTAGCTAGCTCTCTCCTCACCAGACGTAGCGTTAAATGGGAGTCAGCGCTAACTTTAGCAAGTTAGCATAACTAGCTCTGCTAACATATGATCCAGATTATAGAAAGATAAAAGATCACAGTGCTGCTCAGCTTCTGTCAGCCCCAGCAGAGACCTGGATCCAGAATGAAACATCCGCATCATCTGGTCTGTCCAGCTAACTGCTAACTTGAACATCAACGTGACGCAGTGGATCAATGTACACGTTGTCAGGTACGACGTCAGGTCCAGGTGTGACATCCCAGGTTAGAGGTAGTTCCTGCACTGAAGGAGGACTTTCACTTGTCCCTGTTGTTGCGTCTCAGTGGTTGTAGTTCTCTGTGCTGTCTGTAGGGGTCACTGTTGGCCTGTGAGTTCCTGCTGCTGAACGGCGCAAACATCAACCACCGAGACCGGAGAGGTCAAGGAGCTCTGCACGCTGCTGCCACCGCTGGACACACCGGGTAACTACACACACACACACACACACACACACACACACACACACACACACACACACACACACACCTGTTTAAATCACCACTAATTTTCATTGGCTGTTGTAGACAGGTGTGTTTGCTGTTGAAGAGAGGAGCCAATCAGTACGCTGCAGACGAGAGAGGGCAGGACCCGTTGGCCATCGCCGTGGAAACAGCACACGCTGATATCGTCACACTGTGAGTCATCACGATGAGATCAGTCTGTGTGTTCAGACAGAACTGGAGCCAGGGAGTGGTTAGCCTAGCTTAGCACAGAAGCAGAGGGAAAGAGTTAGCCATGCTACATACAAATGTTTAGCCCCTCCTCTCCTGTGTAGCCGGGTGGAGGGTCATCGTACTGAAGATAGACCCTGCTGGGCATATTCTGAACGACGTCACATGACTGATGGAGGTAACTGAGGTACCAGTGCTGCCCACAAGCTAATCTGCTAGCATGTTTACTGCCAGCTGACTTGTTAGCTGTTAGCGTGTTGTCTTTTTGATCACAGTGCTGTTAGTCACCTTTCACTCCGTCCTGTAGGGAAAATCCACCGACTCTCTGCAGATTTGATGAAGGACGCTTTCAGTTAACTGTCTCATTGGCTGCTGATGGTCATGTTTCAGGTTGCGGATGGCGAGGATGAACGAGGAGATGAGAGACTCGGAAGGCGTCTTTGGAGCTGTGGGTCAGTAAACATTTTCCTCTAAACAATCACTCGTATATGAAGGCAGCAGCTGACTGCCGGTGTACCTTCTCAGGAGACGACGAGACGTTTCAGGACATCTTCCGGGACTTCAGCGACATGGCGTCACATGACCCGGAGAGGCTCAGCAGACGGCAGTTCAGCCGCGGAGGAGATGAAGAGGAGGAGGAGGTGCAAGGAGGAGGAAGGGGAGGAGAAATGGCAAACAACCAGCAGTGTTGAAAAGACTGAGACTGGAACCCCGTCGGATTGCAAACCACTAGGTTACCACGGTAACAGTGCGGATGGTCACTTTAACATTTCAGTTGACTGACACAGTGTAGTCTATTCTTTCTAACAGTGTAAGTACACATTTATTTTATGTACAGTTACCTGAGTTACATGTTACCTTGAGAAGGAGCTGCAGCTAATGTTTGTTTCATCGTCTTTTTATCTGCATTCGTTCGTCTGTTTGGTCTTTAAAATGTCAGAAACGCTTCTTTTTCTTTGACTGTCCAGAATTAAGTAATTAATTAGAAAACTCACTGATCAGTGAGCTGTTGGTCAGTTTTGGACAGAGCCAGGCTAGTTTCCCTCTGATTCTTATCTTCATGCTAAGCTAGGCTAACCACAAATTGAAGCGAATAAGTATATTACCTTAAAAGGTGAACTAGTCTTTTATTCAAATAGTAATTAAAGCAAGAAATAACAGTAAACACCTTATTCGCACCTATTAGCGTGCTAACTCTTGTTAGCATGCTAAGTCATTTAGCTGGTTATACAACAGGAAATGAATACGGTTACTGTCAAAGCAATGTTACCTGTCAACAGGTGTGATGATGTCATGAAGCAAAGAGGTCACCTGTCACACCAAAACAGCTGTTCACTGAAACTACGCTCTAACGTACTGAAATGATGCAGGTCTGAGGTCACTTCCTGTCACCTGTATTTACTGACAGGTGTGTTTGTCCAGGACGTCTGTGACCACTGAACCTGGTCCTGGTCCTGGTCCTGGACTGATCTATGCTGCCACAGTCATGTTTTGCCGTTTTCTCGTGTTCACAAAGGGATTTTATTTGCAGCTGCCGTCTGACCTCAGTCTGAACGTCTCAAGGATTTTACACTTTATCAAGTTTTACAGCCACAGACGTATTAAGCTCCTGAACGAGGACTGAAGTGGACCAGCAGAATCCGACCCTGAAACAGCTGCTGGTTTATTTATTGATAATATTGATCTGTAGAGCCTCAGACCTGCTGAAAAGTTTTTTCTGTCCTGAGTTCAGTTACTTCCTGTTTTCATTCCAGACTGTTACTGATGTGAAGCTCCTGCTCAATAAAACCTCCTCATACCGTCCCTCGGTCTGCTGTCGTCTCCTGGCCTAACGTGCTGTGGTGGAATGTAACTAAGTAACTGTAACTATACTTGGGTATAAATTAGAGGTACATGTATTTTGGTTGTACTCGTTATGAGTGATGGAGGTTTAATTCCTCTAACGAAGGCGAGAGCGTCACTGATTGGACGTCACTGTGATGTCGTGAGGTCAGCGGTTTCTGTAAGACATAAAATGACGTAACGAGGCTCAGGTGTGACGAACACCTGTGAGTGGAGACAGGTAACCAGACAGACTGGCAGACACGATCTAACGGCTCAACTCAGTTTATAAAATATGATTGATTTACTTCAGATGATTTTATGTTGTTAGATCACGAAACGTTCACGTCATTAAAAACCAAACCAAAGAAAAACGAAGGTGGAAACCAGATTTTGCCTTCATCAACCAGTCGAGTTAATCCGTCCATGTCGGTCCAGACTCGAAATACGTGTTGAAATTTAGTCAGAATTAATTTTTTCTTCAGTTGTGGTCAAAATGTGATGTCACGATGACCTTTGACCGCCAAGTTTCAATCAGTTCATCTTTGAGTCAAGTATGAAATTTGACACATTAAACATTTATTAAGAAAACGAGTTTCTGTACAAACAGTGACTGAAAACACAAAAGAACAACCTGCAGCTAAAAACAAACATAAGGTGCGTTAAATTTAATACTGACGTCTGTGGAAGCAGCTCAGCGGCACTCCGGCTGCCGTGAAGGTGAATTTTGTCCTCTTTCAGCCTCCGTACAAACAGCCGTTTGCTGGCTGGTCCCGGTTCAGATGCGGTTCAGTTTGTTCCGGGTCATCTGAACCAGCTGCTCGGAGTATTTCTCCAGCAGAGACAACGTCCCAGCGGCCTCGCCGCCGCCCCGCCCGTCTCCGCCCCGCAGCACCGCCTGCAGCTCAGAGTGAACGACATCGAACGCCTCCTGAAGGACGGACGACATCTGAAGACGCGTCTCTGAGCTGTCGACCAAGACGCCGAGCTACAGGAAGGACACAAATCTGTCACTGAAGCTAAAAGTCTGAATATTACAAGAAATGTTGTGAGAGAAAACGTTTTTCATGCTTCACGTGACTAAAGTTGAAGTTTTGCTTTTAAAGCTTTGAAAGACAAATTAACATTCGTTTCTTCTCAATGATTTTTTTCTTGAAACTTTTGGGGAAAAATATTTCACCTTTTTCTTTCTTGACATAATTTATGTCTCAAACGCTGAAGCAGCAGACAGTCGGACAGGAAGTGAGACAGGAAGTTTACCTGTCGGTAAAGGTGCGCGGCTCGTCTCGCTGTCTGTCTCAGCTCGTCTGCGACCTGCTGACACTGCAGCAGACTGACCGACTCTTCATCACCCGAACCTGCAACGACAAACATCCTGTTGATTCGTCTCTTCTTACAGTTTTGACCTGAGGAGGGCGCTACAGCACACAGGAGTGTCTCTGACAGACAGGAGGAGGAGGAGGAGGAGGAGGAGGAAGACTCAGCTCCCACAGACGAGTCTGATGGGAACAAAAACAGGACTGATCGATCAATCGATCAGAAACTCCAACATGTTTGGACAAAAAAAGTCAAAAAATCGTCATATTTGAAAAAGACGTGACATCCTGAGAAACTTTAATCTTTTAAAGAGAAAAAGTCCAAATTTAGAGAAAAAGGTTGGAATATTTAAAGAAAAAAAAAAACTAAATTAAAACAAAAAGTTTTAATTTAAGAAATTAAGAACAACTAAAGTCTAAATTTTACGCGAAAAGTTCCGTAAAGGTTCACGTTTGAAGACAAAAGTTCAGATTTCATAACAGAAAAATAAAAAGCAACATTTTGAGACCTTCTCTGTGGCTCTTACCTGGATCATTCTGGATTCTGGTCTCGGATCCTCCTGGACTGTCCTCCATCCTGGAGGCGGTGCCGCTGCTAATGTCACAGGATGTGGGCGTGTCCGTGGAGGTGGCGGGAGTTTGGATGAGGGTTTGGCTTTGATTGGTCGGCGTCTCCTCCACGCTGCTGACGCTCCACCTCCCGACTTCGCCCGGCGGCATCACCTCGGTGGGCGTGGCCGACGCCTGCGGGCTGGCTGCAGGTACGTCACACTGAGACTTCTGGACGACGCCGCTGGAAGACGACGAGAGGCGGCAGGAAACGTTGGAACAGAACCAGGAAAAGACGTTTTTCTCTGAATACTGAAACCTTCTGTCACAACTCAAACTGTTCAAACCCCCGCCACTAAGAACACACACATAAAACACAACCAGGTGCTACCTGCTGGTCCGGTCCTGGTCGGGGGCGGGAGGCTGGAGGTCCGAGGAGGAGGACAGGCGCTCCTCCTCCTCCTGGAGGGAGGTGGAGAAGGTGGGTGGGTCCTGGCTCAGTTTTGCTCTGGAGCTGGCGGTGGTTCCCAGGTATCCGAGCCGAGGCGCCCCCTGCTGGACTGCAGACGTCATGCTGCTGGTGTGGGCCGCAGTGGTGATGTCTGGTTGGTTAAAAAAAGCAGGTGATCAGACAGTGAGCAGTGAGGACAGACGGATCTCAGGTGATGGTGAACAGGTGAGTGATCTTCAACCGGTTTACACCTGAGCTCTGCTGGTGTCATCAGACAGCAGACCTGCATCATCCAGGTGAGGCATCAAACACCTGCAGCAGCTGCTGGTCTTCGTTCTGATCACAGCAGCAGTAACATTCAGAGGGACCCGAGAAGACGACTGGAGGATGTCTCTACGCTAGCCCGTTAGCTTAGCATAAAGACTGGAACAGCTAGCCTGGCTCTGTCGCAGCATCTCTGACGCTCACTGATGAACATGTTACGTCTGATATGCAGAAACAACCAGTCGTGGTTTCATGAGGTTTATCTACAGACCGTTTCTAGACCAGTAACATCCAGGACTCTCTACCTCAAACTGCTCAGAAGAGAGTCCTGACCCCAGATTGGGACCCTGTTCTTGGGTATTGTCAGACACTGACGATGAAAACAGATTTCAACACGCATGTCCGCGTCTTCTTAAAGGTACAGACACACTGGAGCTCATCGGCTGCGTGCTGCGTGACGGACACGGCGTGGTGAGTTCACAGACCAGTCGCTGTGTCTGAATGTGGAGAATCACGACTTGTGACAGGTGAGAGAGTCAGTGAAGACTGAAGCTGGACTGACGCTTGTTTCAGAAACAGTTCAAACCTCCGACGTCGCAGACTGACGTGGATCTGCAGTGACGAGCTGACAGACCTTCAGCTGCAGGTGAACGTCTTCATCACTTCACCTGCTGCAGAGCTTCCCTGAGTCTGATGATCAGCACGTGAACTCGCCGTGTTCGAGCAGAGTCAGATCTTTACTTCAGCTCTCACCTGCTTCACGTTCAGGACACACAGCTTTGAAGAAATAAAACCCCTTCTGGACAGGCTGCGATCTGAATCCCTGGTCCTGGTTCAAGTCTAGTCTGGAGTCAGAAACCTGGAACAGGAGCCGTCCAATTAAACTGCCAGAGATTCTTCTTCACTTGCAAACTGGTGCCAAAAATATACAGATTTTATTTCCTGACTTTTAATGACATCCCAGGACTTCCAGGACCAGTGAGGACCTGGAGCTGACCCGAACCCACCAACACCGTGACAGAAGACCGTCTGACCCCCGACCTCATGAGTTTACAGCAGAGAGAAAACCCCCCAAAACACCAAAACACCCGAGTGCACACACACACACACACACCTGGCAGCGTTTCTCTGCACTGGACGACCACCACAGTGTGTCGTCGGCGTGTTGTGCGGCGGAGGGGCTGATGGGAAATCATACAGGAAGCTCTACGACGGAGGATTGAGTGGCTGCATCTCACTGTGATCACACACACACACACACACACACACACACACACACACACACACACACACACACACACACACACACACTCACACGGAGTCCGTCAGGGCAGGATATTCCAGGACTTTTTTGGAATGGGGGTTGTAGCAGTTTATGCTTTTATTTTGAAAATCCAGCTCTAGGCTACAAGGTGAGAAGCACGACTCAGAGTTTATTAAAAGAGTGAAAACTGTTGATCGAGAGGAAGAGGAGGAGAAACGTTTCTCAGATTAACTCGCTGACTCATTTGAAAGAGATATAAAGACTTTAAGCAGCTTGGAGAATGTTGATGAACAGAGTCGATATCTGCCATCTGATACTGATAATCAATCAATAAGGAAAACTATTTCACGAACATTCTAACCTTTAAACAAAAATATGGACTGAGTCAGTGCTTTGACTGATCCTCGTGTTTTCCAGTTATTGATTTTGTGTCAGTGTTTAAACGTTCGAGGATTCGTGCTGGTTATTCAGCTGCAGGTGTAGTTTGTCTCCACCTTCAGCACACAGAGCTGCTAAAGCGCTGACTCACCTCCACCGTTAGTGTTTTGTTTCTGAGTCGAGTCCGATGAGGCGACCTCGCTGCTCGACTCCGAGTTCACCTGAAAACAAACATTGATTAAGTCGGTTCTGAATGAACCTTTACTCACCAACAGGTGCATGTGTCAGGTACATAAATCATGTTCAGAAGTAGCTGTCATGATGCTCTGCTGTGTCTCAGGTGTGTTTCAGGTGTGTTTCAGGTGTGTTTATTGCTGCTCTGGTGTGTTTCAGGTGCGTTTCAGGTGTGTTTATTGCTGCTTTGGTGTGTTTCAGGTGTGTTTTCTGTGTTTCAGATGTATTTTCTGTTGCTCTGGTGTGTTTCGTGCTGCTTTGGTGTGTTTCAGGTGTGTTTTCTGTTGCTCTGGTGTGTTTCAGGTGCGTTTCAGGTGTGTTTAGTGCTGCTCTGGTGTGTTTCAGGTGCGTTTCAGGTGTCTTCAGTGCTGCTTTGGTGTGTTTCAGGTGTGTTTTCTGTGTTTCAGATGTATTTTCTGTTGCTCTGGTGTGTTTCAGGTGCGTTTCAGGTGTGTTTATTGCTGCTTTGGTGTGTTTCAGGTGTGTTTTCTGTGTTTCAGATGTATTTTCTGTTGCTCTGGTGTGTTTCGTGCTGCTTTGGTGTGTTTCAGGTGTGTTTTCTGTTGCTCTGGTGTGTTTCAGGTGTGTTTATTGCTGCTTTGGTGTGTTTCAGGTGTGTTTTCTGTGTTTCAGGTGTGTTTAGTGCTGCTCTGGTGTGTTTCAGGTGCGTTTCAGGTGTGTTTAGTGCTGCTCTGGTGTGTTTCAGGTGCGTTTCAGGTGTGTTCAGTGCTGCTCTGGTGTGTTTCAGGTGCGTTTAGTGCTGCTTTGGTGTGTTTCAGGTGTGTTTTTTGTGTTTCAGGTGCGTTTCAGGTGCATTCGTACCGATGTGTTGCTGACGTTGCTCTCCTCTGAGATCCTGGTTGGGATTGAGACAGGAGGCGGAGCTCGGCTCGGCCACGTCCTAAAGACACACGCAGGAGCAGACTGTTATCACCACAGAGACTGACTGACATCAGTACTGACCGCCACAGACTGATCTTCTATTTTTGAACAATCTAAATGGGGAAAATGTTTTTTCACTGTGGCGCTCTGCGTCCTGTGGCCCTGACAGTCCCTGAGGATTGTGGGTACACTGACTTGATTCTGTCCTGGAATCTGGACAGGAAGCGGGTGGAGATGCTGAGTCGAGGGTTCAGGAAGTGCTTTTCCTCCGGAGGCTGTAGAGTCTTCGGGTCCGTGTCGAACTTCTCTGAAAGGTCAAAGGTCACAAACACGTGAAGAGGCACAGTTTAAACACGACGAAGGAATGAGGCTGAAGGGCGTGCGGAGGCTACCGTCGGGCAGACTGGAGGCCAGAGTATCAAAGTGGTTCTTCAGAGAGTTTCTGTCGTCGTCGTCCTCCAGACACAAACTGCCCACAGAGCTGCCCTGACTGAGGGAGTCCGTGTCTGAGGAAGAGGAGAGCAGGTTACCAGGACGCCACGATAACTTTATTATCGTTAATAATAATAATAATAATAATCTGCTCTGACCGGCATCGTGCTGCTGCTCCAGACTTCCTGCTGAGCCTTCAGAGCAGGCCGAGTCTGGACTCAGCTCAGTGCTCCACATTGACTCCGCCCCCTGACCTTTGACCTCCAGCCTGGTCAGAGACTGCCGAGGGTCAGTGACGCCCTCAACGTCAAACTCCCTAAAACAGAAATACTGACCATCAGACACCAATGAGACAGGACTGACTGACTCTCACCTGAACCTCACCTCACCTGTCAGTGGTGGTGTCAGTGGTGTCGGGGTAGAGGATGTAGCTGCTCCTGTCCTCACCTGGATTCTGCAGAACATCACACGTTAACGTCACGATGCATTATGGGAGAACACTTGAAACATCTGTTCGTCTGAATACTGGGATCTCTGGACTGGAAGTCTGCCCCCTACTGGCCCACCAACACCACATCCAGCTGAAGCTTTCACAGAGGCCGTCTGAGCCCCCACCTCACTGAGTCTCACTGAGCTCACCTCCTTCTCCTCCTCTCCATCTTCCTCCTCCTCCACCTCCTCGCCCAGCAGACTGTCCAGACTCTGAGGGTGGAAGTCTTCCTCCTCCTCTTCCTCCTCCTCCATCTGACTCGGGCTGAAGCTGGAGCAGATGATCAGAGGGTCCAGCTGCTCCGCCCACCGACTCCGAACCTGACGAGGCTTGGCGTCTGATTGGACGGCAGCGGAGGCTTCGCCCTGACCCTGCTGAACACACACACAGAAAATCGATGGACGAACGGATTGATCACCTGTGAGCCGATCAGTGACAGTGATGGCGAAGAGGGAACTGACCAGTTTTCTGAACCACATGGGCAGTTTTCCGTTGGTTTGAAGCAGCGGAGGATCTGAAACACAGAAACATGATTCACGCGAGTCGAGGATTCGCTCCACGCGTCCGTCTTTAAAACTGGAGTCAGATTCATCGTACGTGTTCACACACGTGACCAAACAAAGAGCTTCCACCACAAACAGGCGCTACGCTCAGGCGCTTCATCAGGAGACAAACTTCTTCTCTTCCTGTTTCTCTGCTTCGGTTTTACCTGAACACACTCATCTGTGAAAGAATGACAACCTCCTCACTGAGGGAACCTGACCTCAGTCCTCCTCCTCCTCCTCCTCCTCCTCCTCACCTTGAGCTGAGTCCAGTCTGTCTGGAGTTCTGATGCGAGCCTCTTCCTCCTCCTCTTCCTCCATCAGAGGCAGCTGACAGGAGGGTACGGTGATGAAGGTCTCTCTCCTGAAATAACAGCACGATGCTTTATGATGAAGTGACGGACCTCCTCACCATCAGAGCACCTCCCTCCTGCCGAGCTGCTTCATCTCTCACCTGATGTTCTGCTGTTTGCGGCTGCAGGTTTCAGCTGCGGCGGCCGGCCTGAGGCCACGCCTCTTCCTCATGATGCTGGTCATGTGAGAGTCCAACCGCCACACGAACACACAGCTACACACACACACACACATTGAACTGATTTTCAGATTACTCTTTAACAATAAACCTGAGAAACGTGCACCTGTCTGCTGACATCAGCACAGTTTACCTGTCTCCTGACACAGTGATGAGGTGTCTGCAGTCCTGGCTGAACCTCATGCAGGTGACGATCTCTGAGGAAACGAACACAGCGGGTTCAGAAGACACACACACACACACACACACACACACACACACACACACACACACACACACACACACACACACACACACACACACACACACACACACACACACACACACACACACACACACACAGAACAGAACCCAGAAAACAAACCAGCATCACTGGATTGACTGACCGGAGTGTCCGAACAGGGTGGCGACACACTCCCCCGACTCGTAGTCAAAGATGGTGATGTTTTTATCGGAGCAGCTGGTGGCGAAGAACGACCCCGACGGATCCATCTGAACCTGCGGACGACACAAAACATCAGCCAATCACATCACAGAATGAGTCAACAGAGAGATAACAAGAGAATGAGGCTGAGCGACACCCGTTCAGAGGCTGTCAGACCAGGTCTTATCTGGACTCACTGTTAGCTTTGTTTCAGAGTGAAAGTCTTCTCTTTAAGTCGTCGTTACTGATGATCTAAACTCTGAAGTAAAGCTCAGGTGCGTCAGTGCAGCAGGTTCTTATTTAAACAATGAATCCGGTTCTGAAATGCCTCGTTCTAAACGTTCTGTGCTGGAAAACTTTCACACGGCATCATCCTGCTTGGGAACACCTCGGGGTCCTTCAGGATCAGAGGCACCAACTGGATCCATCTCAGTTGTTTCAGAAGGAAGAAGTTTCACTTTGTTTGTTTCGCTCAGTTTCAGTTTCGACAGAAATAAAACGTATGAAGTGTTTGAACCAGGAGACGTTTCATGTCATGAATGAGGACGTGTCCCCGTCCTCACCTTCAGCAGAGCTCCTTCATCGCTGGACGAGCCTTTCAAACACTTCTTCAGCTTCCCGGTTTCCACGTTGTACACCCTAAAAAACAACAAGGGAACAAACTCTGGCGTCAGCTTCAGGCCGCCGCGCTCAGCTGATCATTATCACGCCGTCTTTTTTTTTTTTGTCATTTCTAACCTGATGTTTCGGTCCTGACAGGCGATGGCGACGTGCGTCCTCGACGAGTCCAGGTCCATGTCGTACAGCGTCGTCTTCTCCACCACGTGGTGACTCCTGGAGAACGACAAGCCCTCCGCCGTCTGGACACAACCGACGGGACGCGGCCACGAATCACACGGAGGACAACAGCGAACGTTATCAGCAGCTCGCCGAGTGAAGCTCAAACTGTCCCACAGGACATTTCTGTCTTTCAGAGTGCGTCCACACTGACCTGCTCAGCCGTCTGGAAGTAGATGCTTTTGTCTGCTCCACAGCTCACCATTCGAACCTCTGGACTCTCACCTGAAACACAGGTAGCACAGGTATACATCTTATTATTTGAAATAAAAGACAGTCGAATATAAATATATTTATCTGTATCAGACAACCAATGAGGCAGCAAGACAAACACTAGAGTCCCACTTTGAGACCAGAGTTCATCTTCAGCATCACAGCGCTCTCTGCAGGATGATGACCATGAACGCTGACTGAAAGCTCAGCTCAGGAGTTTGAATTAACTGACCTCATATTTAAAATCAATAATAAGCACGATCACCGCTGCTGGTGTGCAGTGCATGCTGGGAAACGGCTGAGCCCGATGAAACAAGCAGAGACGACGTCAGGTCGGGTGACCTCTGAACGCTCACTTTCAAAAGTAACCGAGTACATCTACTCAAGTACTGTGCTTAAAAGAACAAGTATCTCAAACCTTTACTTCAGTATTTCCATTTTATTTATACTTCATGCTTCTAAAGTAATAAAAGAAATGTTGTACTTTTTAATTAATTGATAATTAATACAAAATAGAATAAACTAATTATGATTCATGATTGCTGCTAAAGATCTGACTTCAACTGAAAAAATGAAAGTCACCCAGCAGTGTGTGTGTGTGTGTATATATAAAATATAAATAAATAATATGAATGACGAACACATTAATGCATCAATAATTATAATCCAGTCGTTCTGCATAATAAAAACTTTTACTTGTACTACTTAATGAATATTTTAATGCCAATACTTTTGTACTTTTATGAAAGTAATGACTTTGATGAATGAAAGAAGATAAACAGTCACTTCAGGGAGTAATTACAGCACGAGTCCACTGAAGATTTCCGATGCACCTGCTTACTGTTTGTCTCTTCTCTGCACTCACTGAAACCCTGCAGGCCTCTACAGGTGGCGTCCTGTTAACCTGCTGCACCTCACCTGTGAACTTGACGGCAGTGATGGAGGCGGAGTGGTCGTTCAGAGTCTGTTCCAGACTGTAGTTCTTCTCCAGGCTGAAGACGTGGATCAGTCGATCCCTGCTGGCCGACGCCAACAGCTTCACACCTGAAACCACAGAGTCGTTCCTCAGGTGAGGCTCTGGCAGTCAGAGACAAACACGTCGTGTCTGACTCACAGTCACACAGGAAGCAGTCAGCTGCTGATCCACCTTCACGTCTGACTGCCAGGAGGACAAACAACACGGCTTTGGATGGTCCAATCAGCCGTCAGGAGACGTTACCATGTGATCACAGCAGCTAACAGTCAGACCTGTCCCGGTGATGACCTTTGACCTAAGCTCTTACCTGTGGATGTGGGAGAGAACGCCAGACACAACACCTCCGAGTCATGAGCCTCAATCTTCACCAGCTCGTCCAGAAACTCCAGACCAAAGATACTGAAGACACACAGACAGACACATCAGTCCACCTCTGTGAGGACCAGGTTTTCCTCCACAGGGTCCGGCCGTGGCGGTCCGGCTCGGTCCCGGCGTGACAACATGTTTCTCTCTTACCGCAGGTTTCCACAGCGGTCTCCAGCTGCCAGGTGTTGTCCATCAGGACTGATCGCCAACACTCTGATCCCAGCCTTCCCATCAGCCCCCGCTGACTCCCCCCTCTCCCCCTCTGCCTGCAGGTGCTGCGTGTTCTCCCCCACATACAAGATCCTCAGCAGGTCCTGAAAGACAGACAGGAAGTGATTTATGACAGCAAAGAAGAAGAGAGGACGTCTACAGGCTGTCTGTTGGTGAGTCCTGGTACACTGGTGTGTATTTGTACTACGAATGTCAGTTTTACTTCGTGTCCTGGAAGAGTGTGTGTCTGTGTGTGTGTGTCTGTGTGTGTGTGTGTGTGTCTGTGTGTGTGTCTGTGTGTGTGTGCGTGTGTGTCTGTGTGTGTGTGTCTGTGTGTGTGTGTGTGTGTGTGTGCGTGCGTGTGCGTGCGTGTCTGTGTGTGTGTGTCTGTGTGTGTGTGCGTGTGTGTCTGTGTGTGTGTGTGTCTGTGTGTGTGTCCGTGTGTGTGTGTCTGTGTGTGTGCGTGTGTGTGTGTCTGTGTCTGTGTGTGTCTGTGTGTGTGTCTGTGTGTGTGTGTGTCTGTGTGTGTCTGTGTGTGTGTGCGTCTGTGTGTGTGTGCGTGTGTGTGTGTCTGTGTCTGTGTGTGTCTGTGTCTGTGTGTGTGTGTGTCTGTGTGTGTGTGTGTGTGTGTGTGTGTGAGTTAACCTACAGACTGACATGCATAACCGGTGAAAAATATTCTTGGTGGTGAACTGGTTGACCGTTTGTACACTAGTTTACTTGTATAACAGTACACTTGTGTACTTGTACACGTGCATGCTGTTGGTCTTACGTTGCTGTAGAGGTTCGTGTGTCTGGCGGGGGGGTCGGCGTGCCACAGTCTGACGGTGTTATCGGACGAGCAGGTGAGGAAGGAGGATGGGGGCAGACAGGCCTGAGATGCGTCTGACAGCTCTGGATACACCTGCAGAGACACACAGCTTCCATTCAGACACTGATCTGGAGTCAGTTCTTCACAGTTCCTGACCTTTAATCCTGCTCAGAATGATCGTACAGAGAAAGATTTATTTCAGCCCCCAGTGGCTCAGACGTTTCCAAACACTTGGTCACATGTTTCTGGCGGCTCCTCACAGTCAGTCTCTGTCGGTCTGTCGGCTCGTTTCCTCCTGACGGAGCCTCAGATGTTCTGTTGGACTGAGGTCAGGACTCCAGCACCTTCACTTTGGGGTCACTGTCCAAGCTTTAACTTCCTGTCTTGAGATGTTGCTTCTTCACGTCCACCAGATTCCTCTTCCTCATGACTCCATCTATTTTTACGAAGTGCAGCAAAGCAGTAAACAACATGATGGCGTCGCTCCGTGCTGCAGGGCCGGATGGTGATCTTCATCATCTTTTTCCTCCAAACACACAGACTGTGTTACTGTGGATGGAGATCAGGTCAAGGTCCTTTGCTGTTCTGGGGTGGATCTGAACTTGTACCTTCATCTCCTTCCACCAGACTTGTGGAGGATCACAGTTTTTCTTCTGAGCTCTCGGCTTCTTTCTTTTGGTTTTTCCATGGTGTCGAGCTGAGCAGCACTGAGTTTGAAGGCCTTAAAATACATCCACAGGTGAACCTCTGATTGACTTTATCAGCCAATCAGAAGCTTCTAAAGCCATGACATCATGTTCTGAAATTTTCAAATCTGTTAAAAAGCACAGTGAACTTTGTCTGACCCACCGGAGCTGGATATGGTGAAGTGCAAGTGAAATAAGACAGTGCTGTAGAATATGATATAATAGAATATACAGAGATAAATGAAGATTTTTTCCTTCTAGTATCTGAAGCTCTTCAGCTGTGGACTTACTTCGACGCTCCACACAGAGCTGCTGTGGTACAGAGCAGAGTACAGCTTCCCCACGTTCCTCATATCTTTAACGTCCCACACATACACACTGTGGTCGTTGTACACGCAGGTCAGGTGTTTGGCGGCGGGGTCGAAGGTCAGAGCCAGCGTGTCGGGGTACTGGGCACCAGGACTGGCGGGTAACAGGCTGCAGTGGAAGCAGACACTGTCAGTAATCACAGTTTTCCCACATGGGTTCTCAGTATTGCAGTTTGTTTGCAGTATTTGTACCCGTGCTGTACGCTCTGGGTGAGGTCGACGCCCAGCCGGTGCGGTCGGTGCAGAGTGCTGATGTACTGCAGGTTGGACGGGCTGAAGACTCTGATCACACCGTCAGCACAACCACAGAAGACGAAGTCTGCACTGACCACCAGACAGCTCGCCGATGACGTCTGTCAACAACATTTGATTTTACAGTTTAACGAGAACAAAGAGATCCTGCTCTGAGGTAACGGCGGCCTGACATCAGGATCAACGACTGTTACACCTGGTGCTTTCACAGAACAGCACGTATTTACCATACGTGGTATTTTTAACATACCTGGTGCTTGATGGCAGTGAAGTTTCAAACGTATGTGATAGTTTATAGCATGTTTTTTTTTTATTTGCAGAGATTCTGTCTCCCCCTTCAGGCAGTGAGAGTAACTACACAAACACCTGACATCGCTCCCAGCTGCTGTAGCTTAACCCTTCAGCTGCAGGTTGATGTCAAACATGTCTTTTAGCCAACAATAGAACGTGTATTTTAGTCATACAGGTGTGTCTTCTATCGTACAGCTGCATCGTTATCATACAGGTGAATAATTCATCTTTTGCCGCACAGGTGGATTCTGTTTCTCACCTTGAGGTTGACCCAGGCCTCCAGCTGTCGGCTGCGGTTAAACAGACACAGCAAGCCGGAGCTGGTGATGCAGTAAGTGTTGCACGCCATGAGGCCACGCCCACACGCCGCCCCACTGAACGTACTGTTCTTATGGTCGCCTAGCAGCCCTGACCGACCAATCAGAGGCACCGTGCTGTTCACCTGCACACAGGGAGACAAATATGTAAAGGAAAAGACCATTCAGACTACTGTGAGATGAGCCGTGATTGGCTGATTCCAGGTCAGGACAGTACCCGTCGTTCTTTAGAGGCATCCAGGTACCAGAACTTGACGTGTCTGTTTCCTGCGGTGACAAAGTAGCTGTTGTCCTGAGAGAAAGAGACGGCGAACACTCTGCTGGACACTTTGTTGGAGGCGATGATCGAACCTTTCTGCTCACAGGAAGGACAAAACATCACACTGCAGTGATTCTGTACAAATATGTTCTCCATTAAATATAGAAGTGGTGCTGGTGTGTTCATGAATGCAGCAGCCATGTGACATTTAACTGTAACTGTAGAGGAGTGAAGAAGGTAACCGGTAACCAAAGCTGTCGTCAAGTAACGTCAAAGGAAAAAGGACAATATTTCACTGAGATACAGCACAAAGCAACGTGGGAAAAAAACAAGTACAAATACCTGAGTAAATGTACTTAGTTACATTCACCACTGTAGTGTGTGTTTGTGTGTCCTCACCCTCCAGTCCCACACACTAACGGTCATGTCGTGTTGGTATCCCACGGAGACGATGTAGCAGCTGTTGGTGGAGAACGCCACACAGGAAACTCCATATTTATGAGACTGAACCTCGGCTACCTGAGCTCCACCCACCTCCCACACCCGCACACAGGGCATGTGACCGCTCTGAAACACACACACACACACACACACACACAGGTTCAGATATAGTACATACACACTTCACCTGCCCCCCCCCAGCATCCACAGAGACAACAACAGACTCAGGTGTGCTCTTACCTCACCAGTGACCAGGTGTTTGCCGTCATGAGAGAAGGCCAGAGCACTGAAGGGTTTCCTGAAACCCAAACACACGACACAGTTAGACACCAGCACCACCAGTCTGTGCATCCCAGTAAGACCCAGTGAGACCAGTGGACCACAACATGTAGTCCCAGTGGTCTGCAGTCTGTGGTGCTGTTCAGGCAGAACCAGCTTCTCATCCATCAAAGGTGAAAAGTATTAATCAAATTTAAATGGAAAGACAATGTAACTCAATACCTAAAGACCAATCTGCCATCTATGAATATAATTAGAACTCTTTATCACTGGACATTAAAAAGATTTAAACTGCTGGTCCAACCGAATCAATGTTAGAAAGATGGATGTACTGCCTAGAGTGCTCTTTCTTTTCCAATCATTACCTGTTGAAATACCTCTCAAACTATTTAATGAGTGGAACAGAATGATCTCCACCTTTATCTGGGGAAGCAGAAACCAAGAGTAAGATTTCAGACGCAGCAGCTTCCTAGAGATAAAGGAGGCTCTCCCACACCTGGAAGATCACTATAAGGCTGCACAATTAAACTTCCTGATCTGCTGGTGTGACTCTGAGTATGATGCCAAATGAAAAAACTTAGAGCTAAGCTGCACAAATATACCTCTGCAATCTGGTGGGGGGGGAATATTCTTAAAAATTACTTGGATATACTGCCAAGATGGATTACAGCCCCCCCTGAAGATCTGGCAACTCAAAGATTTTAAATTTGAAAAAACGCCTGAATTTTACGATGGGGGGGGGCACATGATGCAGACTTTAAACCACCTGTTAGATGGTAGATTTAAACACTGGACAAGCATGGGTACTACTTCATACTGTAAAATATCCTCAAGCAAACATCTCAATACATTCCAACAAGTGACTGACACATACAACCGAGAGCGGGGGGGGGGGGGGGGGGGGGGGGGGGCAAACTTTTTCACTTGTGGGCCACAAAGGGTTCTAAAATTTGACTGGGGGGCCGGACCAGGAGCAGATGGATGGAGTGTTTTGGTAATCCACCTCATAAGAGAAAATAAAATATCATGGGATATGTAGAAAACATGTAATTTAATTTCAATTATAACTAAATATCTTTGAAGTCCCACAGAACTGAGCGGTTTATTGAAATGACTCTGAAAACACTGAAAATTAAATGAATAAAATAGTTTTTATTATTTTAAAGAACTGAAAGTTGTGTTATCCTTCAGGACATCATCATCATCAGTCTCCTCCTGACTGTCTTTATTTAACAAACGGTAGGAGATGCAGGTCTACTTGTCCTCTCCTTCTATTCAATCATCCCTAAAGCCAAAACTCAACAACGAGCAGCGCGAGGACGGACAGTGACAACGAGCCAGAATGTGGAGCGCGTTATATTTGATCGAGTTATATTTGATCGCGTTATATTTGATCGCGTTATATTTGATCGTGTTATATTTGATCGCGCTGCATTTGCGCACTTGGTTTTGAGAACGTGCACCTGAGCATCACATGTGTGCATCCCTGAACAGACAGGACATGTAACATGTCAGGCTGATTGAAGAAATTATTTTCAGATGCATTTTTTACAGAACACAACGGAGAAACGTCCTTTTAATTTCAGGGGAACAGTGTTGTTGTGTCCCTTTTTATCCAGCGCATCAAAGTCTGGAGTCAGTTTTCTTGCTGTATCATCGTCTTTAAACACCGCCACAGTCTCTTGGCATATCAGGACATCCTCTGTCCACTTTTCTTTTCTTAGCTCCGCTCATCTTTACAGAAGGGCTGAGTGTCGAAGAGTAAAGAGCACACGTGGAGTAATACGCCGCACCTCAACACAGCTCAATGTATCTAGAGTGCGCCATCTATTGGGAAAAAGGCAGAATTGCAGGGAAATAAAACATTAACAGGATTTATTTATATAATTTCTTCAAGTTTGGCGGGCCGGATTAAAATTTGTAACGGGCCGCATATGGCCCTCGGGCCATGGTTTGCCCATGCCTGACCTAGAGCAGCAAGACCTTTTCAGGTACCTACAGATGAGACACTACTCTGATAAAACAATTAAATGAATCTTATTAATATATTTATAGATGCATGTAAAGGTAATGTTAAGAGGAAATTAATATCACAGATTTGCTCAGCCTTCCAACAGGAAAGGGGCCCTCCACCATGTCTATAAAATCAAGGTGGGAAAAAGAAGCTAATATAGCATGAAGTGAGGACGCCTGGTTAAACAAGACACAGTGCACCGCTTCCAGCTCGGGGCTATGGAGGGAATTCACCTGGAAGAACAATGTAAGGTTTTTCATAACCCCCAAAATCAAACAATCCTGAAGTGATAAGCCTGAACACGGTCAATGCTGGAGGTTTTGTGGTCACTTCCATATATTTTGGGATTGCCCGAGCATTTCACAGTACTGACAGAGATCAGCTCAATGATGCACCTGAACCAGACTTTAACTTTGATGTAATTCACCCGGGAAACTTCTTCACTGACAAAGTGTGATAGATATTTACTGCAAATACTACTAGCGGGGGGCAAAAAAGCAATAACAAAAAATGAGTAAAGATATTCAAAGAGTCACAGAGTGGATGGAAAGAATTCAGAATATATCTTTTGTTCTGAGACATGCGACTCAAAAAGGTGAAAGGTGTTGGAGAAAATGGAAATCTCCTGAATACCACATGATTACAGTTATTATTGTCACTGAGTGGTTTATTGATCATTTCTGAACTGTGTGAGAGTGGACGGGTGTGTCCTGGAACAAGGAATCACCAAATGAACTTTGACCTATGAATACATGGAAGACTGAAGAAAGACCTGGAGGATCGATGTTTTGCAATGATCTGGGACACTGGGAACCTCGGCCTGGCCAGTATGGTGTTACAATGTGAAGGCTAATATTCCGTCTATATGTTGTTCTGTTTGACATGAAGAATAAAAATAATAAAAAATTTAAAAAAGTCAAAGGTGAAAAGTACGGAATCGGTTTCGGGTGTAAAATATCTGTCGAGTTCCCATCAAAACCTTCAGCAACATAAAAAAGCGAGACTGGTTCCAACAATTAACTCACAGGTTTAAATTAGATTAGATCAGATTTATTGATCTCACAACGGAGAAACTCACTTTTGTTAATTTAACTTCTGATTAAGGTTAACTGATGAAGCCGAGTGTAGAAAACAATCAGGAAGCAGCTGCTCACGTTTAGCCCCCGCTGACGTCCCCGTCATAAATCTGCAGCACAAACCCTAAAACTACTGTCAATCAAACTGTGGAGCCTCCTGTTCACTCCTTCAGTCTCTCTACTTTGTGGGGTTGTACCTAAAATGACAGTCTTAAGTTGGATATTAAAAACCAAAAATCAGTGACCCCATTAATTCACCAGGACTGTTCAGCTCTGACAGCTGTGGGGGGGGGGGGGGTGGGGTTAATAAGGTTTGGAGGATGTGTCTTTTTTTAAGGACATAAACAAGGCCAGAAAGGTGAGAACTCCCATGAAAGTGCAGGATTTTAGTCACATGTTCGGCGGGCAGGTGGGGGTGATCTACCTGGACGTGTTGATGATGTGACTCTGCTTGTTCTTCTTCGGGTGAAGCAGCACGATGACGCACCTGAAGCACAAACACAGCCAGGTTTCGCTCACATGAAATCACAGCAGATTCAACTCGAACATGAAAAGTTTGCTATTCTGTCATGTTTATACTGAGCCTGACGAAGAGGAGCATGCTGGGAAAATATATGAGTGTCAGCTTTGAAGAGAGCGTCTCCGATCACTGATGATTTAAAGACAAGCCCTCGAATTCTCTCTGTCATCACACCGAGCAACGCATCCAAACACCAGACTGGGGTGTTCTTTTGGGGGCGTTGCCCTTTCATACAGGTGAGTCGGGGGGGCGAGGCTTACCCTGCAGGATAGGCAATGAGCCCAGAGTTGGGGTCAGAGGTCAAACCGCTGCCACTGGCTGTGCTGATACCCAAAACTTTCTCCAGACTCACCTGAAACAAAACACACACACACACACACACACACACACACACACACACACACACACACACACACACACACACACACACACACACACACACACACACACACACACACACACACACACACACACACACACACATTCAAAAATCTCCCAGTTTCACAAAGTGTTTCTTCCTGAGCAGAAGTGAAAACAGGTTCTCAGCTGCGTTCAGCTGGGTTTCCAGTTTCTATCAACATTTACAGTGACTCTATTGTTAGAAGACAGAACGTCTCCAGATTTGTTCATGTAGGGACATTTGAGATATTTTTGTACTTATTCCTCCTCAG
This sequence comes from Chelmon rostratus, assembly GCF_017976325.1. Lineage (NCBI taxonomy): Eukaryota > Metazoa > Chordata > Actinopteri > Chaetodontiformes > Chaetodontidae > Chelmon > Chelmon rostratus. The sequence goes on along the minus strand of NC_055664.1, from coordinate 28,675,757 downwards.
CTTTTTAATATTACATCATGGGACAGTTTTGAATGAATTTCTGCTATTTTACAACTGAATGTCTCCACTGTCGTCATCTGCTGCATTTGGAGGCCACTGAGCTCCTTCATCCTTCAAAAGGCAATAACACAGCCAAGCTGGCCGAACCCATGGCCAAGACCAGCAGGCTGAGAAACTCAACACTGCATGCAGCAGTCAGGCACTTAGACTGAAAAAAGAAAAAACAGAACAATATTATAGCATGGCCACCATGACTGCTAACTGCCCTGATATATTCCAGAAATATTTCACTTATCTATTTATGTTTCTTAATTTTGAAATTGTTGTGAAATTTCTTTTTCCAATGTTTTTCTTGTAAAGTTCTGCGTTTTTTCAGTGGAGCCAGCATGAATGAATAAAACCAAACCAAACCAAACCAAACCAACACATATCTCAGGTCTTTAGAAACCCACAGTCATGTTATAACGTTTGCACTACACAAACTCCCGTCTCCAGCCTTTTACTTTAGGGCGTTCCATTCCCTAACCCAGAGTCGAACCACGCTGCGTTAATTTGCATTTCCATCACCAGCAGAAACTCTCCAAGTTCTGCGATTCACGCCTGAGGTGAGCGGCTCCGGAGTCGCGTCAGAGCGCATTCGACCGGCTTCAAGCAGGCCGCAGTGACGTCAGACGGGCTTCGTCGTCATTCGGCACCATTTTTAAACAGCTTCCTCTGCCATTGGCAGACACAGCAGACACGTCATCAGTTTCAATCACGTCGCCTCCATTGTTACAGCACAATCATAACAGTGTGAAAATCCACGATGATACGAAGCTGGAACCAACTGCTGCACAGCGCACGCAGACGAGAGCGTCCACAGTGACAGCACACCTTCAAGCAGGCAGGTAGACCGGCTGTGATGATCCAATCCCTGCCGAGTCAAACCGAGTCAAGCCAGGCCTGCGTGCAGTATGTGTGTGTGTGAAAAGGGGGGGAGAAAAGAACAGCCCACAGTGCATCGCCCACACACGGCTTCCTACAACACGCTGTCTGGTGTCCTGTAGTCACTAGTCTGTGATCGTCTGTTGTGCCTGAAGGTTTGGATTCAGGAAGCTTCTCCAACACAAACAAAGTACATTTAAAACCTGGCTTTCATCCAACAGCAGCACTTTAAGAGCTGCAGCGACTCTGAAACAACAGACGGCTGAAGCAGAGGCTTTCACGTCATGTGATGTGATTCACTGTTACACAGCCAATATGAACGTGTTTCACACAACGATGATACTAACTGTGATGCCACGGGCTGAATGACAAACATGCAGAAAAAATATTGAGAATATGGCATAAAGGAACAGATCAGCTGCCGCTCACAACAATTAAATGAAAACTGTGATTGATTTGTGCCTGAACACCAACCAGCAATATTTCCATGATCATTTATATTGATTAATGACCTTTAAAATCTAAACTAAAATAAAGGGCTTGGCCGGGGAGGCCTGATGCATGTTTGCTCTGGCTATGGGGCTGTGAGGAGTCCTCCAACACAAAAATAAAGACAATAACACGTTTTTAAACACGTCAATTAGAATAAAACCACTCCTAAATAAAACGGACATTAAAAATGGACTCCTTTGATGATGACAGGGCTACAGGTGGACAGACAGTGAACAGGTGTGTTTTATATCTCACTTTAACATCGTGCCTGTATTTGATGTCTGTTGGTGTTTTATTTTAAACCTGTGACATCTGATCCAGAATGTGCTGTTTAAATTTGCTGTCAGTGGCCACAGACAGACGGTTAACAGATGTAACACCGCTGCCCTGTTGCTTCTTGTTGTGTCTTAGCATTAGCTTGTTGCTATGAGAAGTTAGCAACACGACTTTAACGTCGCAGTGATTCAGCTACATGTCGTTTATTCAGAGCTTCAAACATTCACACATGTGGAGTTTGAGTAGATTCTGTATGTTTTCTTCTGTTACGTTTCGGTCACAGTTCGTCTTTAAACTTGTTGAAAACTTTGAGCTCTTCGTTAAAACTCCCTGAAACTCCAGCCGAGCTAACAGTTAGCTCCTTTAGCATCGGAGCAGACCGTAACGTTACCCGGCTGCTGAAGGTCTTCTTCTGCTGGCTCGATCGGCTCTTCCTCCCCGCCGGTTGCCTCCTCTTTGCGGTGTTAACTGAACCGCAGTCCGCTCCCTCTGCCATGATAACCGACTCGCTTTAACGTCAGTACAGATAGAAACTACACCGTGTGAACACCGCAGTGTTCGGCCATAAAAGCCCGCTGATGTGAACCGGGAGCAGCTCGGTTTATCAAAACTCTTCACCGATGATAATGACAGAGGATTAGCTTAGCTTCATGCTAACTGCCACTAAAGGAAACTTGACACTTCTCTCTGCAGCGGGAGTCTGATTCAAACTAAGCCCCGCCCATCCGTTCAGCAACCATCCAATGGACAGAGATAGTCCCGCCCTCTGTCCCCCAAGCAACCAATAGACAACCCATATCCCGGCCGTTGCCCGCTAACTAACCAATCAATTTCGATATTACTTCGGCGACCCCCAGGTGCTCAGAATCACAATCAGCTTTATTAAAAGTGTGTGAACAGAAGGACTGAGCGCTTGGCTGTATGAGAAGCCTGCGGTGAAACTGAAGTGAACTGTCCCCCCTCATATCTCTGTATCACGGTCAAAGCAGGCGCCTGTCAGGTGGGAGGCGGCTGGATGATGCATTATGAAGGTCTTACCTGAGGAGAGGCCATGAAATCCTACATCTACCTGAGCACACCGCAGACAGAAGGCTGCAATTTATCCAGCTGCGGGGACCTGATGAACAGTGTTGCCAGATTGGTTTGATGTTTTCAAACTCAGAATTACTCAGAATCCGCCCAAACTGATGAAAAAGATGTTGTCTGTAATAAACAATATGAATTAATTTCTAAACAACAGCAACAGCATTGTGGTTCATCACAATATTCAAAATGAAGAATAAAACAGTTCTTGTGTTCACAGGTGCGCTGGAGTGCAGGTAGGAGGTCAGACCTGCGTCATCCAATGCAGCTAAAAAACTATTTCTGCCTCTGCCTCGGTAAGAAAGAACAGGAGGCAGCTCGGATAACAAAAATAAAAACTGACAGCGTGCCACTCATGTGGAGAGGCCGTTTTACCAGGCACAGTGCAAGCCTTTGATTCTGCTGCAGAAATCATTTACACTAATGCAGATCTCATCCTGGTTTTGAAACATTTAGAAGACCAGTGTGAAGGATTCAGTGAAAGTAGTGAGATTAAAGATTGTAACCAACTGAACACCCCTCACCACATCCCCCATTTCCAAACGTGTAGGAGAAGCTTAATTGCTAATGTCCCTTCCAGAGCCAGTGTTTGGTTTGTCTGTTCTGGGCTACTGTAGAAATTCCCTCCTCAGGTTACTGAGCCTCCTCCACACAGATCTGTACAGAGCATCGGATCTTACTGTGTTCTCTTTGGATCTGCTCTCAGGGACTGTCTGAGACCCGATTCCTCTTCCTACATCCTGCAGATCACCTGCTCAGGTAAGTCCATCAGTGCTGCCATTTCTGACAGTAATGTGTCTTCCCTCCTCTGTCACACTCGAGTCAGCATCGTTTCATTTAATCTTGTTCTCGCTTGTGTCTGACCTGTTTCAGGTACAGTATTACAGGTACAGTATTATACAGCATCCGTGTGTTCCAGGATGAGACTTTGTAAAATGGATTTGCAGTGTTGCTAATAATGATATGAGAAATAATCCAAGTGATTACAATCAATGCAAAAACAAAGAACACGGCACAGGTAAATGCTGTGCAGTGATCACGGTTTGAAGTCACTCCACAGATGTTAATGTGAATATGTGGATGGTTTGAAAATGTAAAAAGAAGAAAAACAATGAGTAACAAACGAGTGCTGAAGTCTCAGGTGATGCCGGAAAGTAGTGACATGTCAAAGTGATGTAAGCAAAGACCAAACAGACAACTGGAAGAAAATCAGTTTTATTACAAAATTATTCATCAAAGTTCACTCAGAAAACTAAAGTATCTTTATCTGTTTCATCCTTAAATATTTCATGTTTAACAGATTCCAGCAAAGTTCAAAGAACATCTCACGGCATCTGACCTGTTGTTAAAATGAGGAGTTGAAACCGAACAAAACATTCAGTGTTAGCGTTTCTCACTGAAACAAAAGCAGCGGTTGCCAACCTGGGGGTCGGGACCCCCCAGTGGGTCACAAGTTAAATCTGATAGGTCAAAAGGAAAAAAGAATCCTGCTGCACAAATGTGATTTTTTTTTGTGGACTTTCATCTTTTTTGTGTAATATTGGATTGTTTCACGGTTTTGATCCTTTACTGAAATGACACAATCATTCTTTGATGGCAGTGCTCACACATCCTGTGATGAGGTGCAGCAAGCAGACAGCCTGATAGGTTGGGAACCACTTGACTAGAGAAGAAAAACACAGCTGCATGTTAGCTTAGGATGCTAACAGATAGCTGAAGAAGAGAACATGTTTCTGTCTAAAGGAAGTTGATCATATAACGCTCTCACAGTGATGTGATTATGACATTATTAACTTATATCATAGCAGAGGAATCAAAGTGCAGTACAACTAGATGTACCACAGCTGATCATGATGCTGCTGCAAATTACAGATGACGTGTGAACACCTGTAAGTAATAACCATCATGTCACAAAAAAATCAACAAAAACCAACCTCGATGATCTCACAAGAACAAAAACTCAAGAAAAACATACAGGACAAAATTTCTCTCCAGAACAAATTCTTCCTCCTCTTTTTCAACTAACAAATCAACTAAAGAAGAAGTTCGAAATGTTTCAGCATCCACAGATTAGTGCAATCAGTGTTATAACAAGACACACTTCAAACCAAAGAGTTTAACTGCTCGACAACAAATAGAAAGTCTGCTGGTGAGCGTTCATACATCATGTTGTTCTCTGTCGTTAGTAACGTGGAGTTCCTCAGGGAAGCGTCCTGGGGCCTCTGCTGCTGTTTGTACATCTCATGTAGAATTAAAGGAACATTTCAATACTCAGGAAATCCTCTTGTTCTCTGTCCAGGACAGTGACAGGTCCACACCAGGAATCGAGTTCAGGAATTTAGCCGTTCCATCACGTTTTCTGCAGCCTTACAAGTGCTCATAATCTCAATGTAACTACAAAACCTGAAAAACTCTGAACCTTTTCTCCGTTTTTCCTTCTGATTAGTGCTAGATTTTATTATAGTATTCCCTCCCCCTCCATTAGCCGGCTGATGTGCCCTTGAGCCCCCCAATATGCTCCCCACTGCTCCTGTGTGTTTCACTGCATGGTGCATGCTGCATGTGTGTGTGTTTCCCCAGTGATGGGTTAAAAGCACAGAATCATTTCCCAGTCTCGGGATCAATAAAGTAAATAAACTTAAACTTGAAACTTAAGTGCTCCTCAAAGCTTCTTCATGCTGGCAGGAATCCTTCATTTCTTTATTGCCCTAAAATTTCTAACAAATTTGATTAAGTTGACTCTAAAAACACCAGAATCTGGAAAAAGATTTTTAACTGGACAACATAAAACCCCAGAAAGTCCCTAAAGCACTCATTCCCACAGGAAATAATGAGGAAATTACATCATAGGAAGTTACAGCCCTGGAGCCATGATTGACTTAGCTTAGCACAAAGACTGGGCAGAGTGGGGAACTGCTAGCCAAGCGTAGCACAAGGTGAAAACAGGTGTGGTGGGGCTGTTTGGTCAGTATGTGACGGTGGGTGTTTCCTGTGTCTGCTGCCCTGGTGGCCCCCCGTTGTCTGCTGTATGGGGGTGATTAGCGTCAGAACAGCTGACCCTAAGGTATCGCGTGTGCCATTTTTGATATGTAAACTGGATTCAAATCTGTAAATTCTGTACATGTGCTGTTTTTTTCCTCCTAAAACTCCAGGAAAGAATTCTGTAATTTAATACAATAAGAGTTCATTAATGGATCAACAGAAATTCTACTCTATTACCTGCTACAGCTTCAGTTTTGGTCCCAGTTGTGGTTCTTCTACAGTAATAAAATATTTCTGGTTTTGGTTTGTTGGTTGAATATAAAAAACTCGCAGCCTGAGAACTAATGACAGGACAAACAGGGATTTCCTTGAAACCAAAAAAACTTATATTTAAATTCAAACATTAATTATTCACTTGTTATAAGAGATTTCATTCTTTACAAGTGCTAAACTGTATGTTTGTCCATTTCCATGTTCGTCTGACCTGCTTTGATGGACCAAAAGACTCGAGGTTACATTTGAAGTGTGAACGCTGTCATTCGTACTAAATCTCAGAGTTCTTAGCAGGAAGCCCCCTGGAGGATTATTGGGAAATTACATGTGTGTAAATGACAGTACTTTACATCATCAGCAGATATTTTCTGCAGTATTTCAAGTGTGCTGCTGTTACACATCTTCATTCATTCAAACCAGCTGATCACTTCAAGCCTCAAGTCCAGATTTAGTTCCTCTGACTTTCGAGGCAGCCTCTGGTTTCCACTCACTATTATATCACATGAAAATGTATTGGAAGGCAGTTTGAGTTTGTATCTGATCCCAGTCCTTGAGTGGCCACCTGAGGCTGCCTCCAAAGGCGAGTCAGTCCCCATAGACCCCCATATTAAAATGCCCACATTTTAACTAATGTTGACAGCCTGGTACAGAAAAGGCTTTGGGTCTCTGAAGCTAATTTCCCCGTTCATGACAACTGTACGGGGGTGAATTTCTAAATAACTCATTCATTTGAATTATAATGATGCTTCAAGTTATGCAGAATTAAGGCAGGTCTGAGTGACAGCTTGTCTCTAGGTTTCAGCACCCAGGCCTCAGCTGCCCCACCTGTGGGTGACATCACAGAGGCTACATCCGTGTTTCATACAGTCTATGATAATAACCCGGTTGGGTGGAGGTCAGAGGTTATTATCCTGCTGATGTTGATGTAAACTGGTAACGTCAACGCTGATTGGCTGCTGGTCTGAAGCAGTTCAGGTTTTAATCACTGACACCTGTGTGTAAACAGGAAGAAAAGGCTGATATGTGAGAGCAGGAAGCGCACACTCACAGGTCGGCTGGTTTTATGGATTTATCTTCGACTAGAAGCTCCAGTGTAAACTCACTGCAGACTGTAAACCAAGTTCAGGCTGTGATCAGAACACAGGAAGTAAAAGGCCGTACGGTGACTTTCTGGCGGTCTGAGCGGACCCTCCTCACCTGTCGAGGTAAAGTCACGTTTCTCTTTGGTAGATTTACGCCCCCTTCAGCGTCCAGAAAGCTTTTAAAAGTTTCAGGATTCCCTGCTAGACCCGGTTTTCTACGACCCGCTTCGCGCCGAGCAGAACCGAGTTTTCAGGAGCTGGTGACGAGCTGGTGACGAGCTGGTGACGAGCTGGTGACGAGCTGGTGAAGGCACAGAGGATCCTCTGCTGATGAGTTTAAAGCTTAAAGTCACAGTCTGTACATTCAGCGTTTGTATCAAACAGCAGCTCTGCGGTCGGATAAGGTCACTTCCTCCGTTCCTCGTACGGACGTACCGCGCGTCTTATTTACACTAGAAAAATAGAATCAACAAAATAAAAACGTGTGTGTGTAGGGGGTCCCTGCCTGCGGGTTATTGCTCTGGAGATGGTTCGTCCTGTGGAGAAGAAAACAGTTTTAATTATTTGTCTTGAGACAAGAGTTTAAGCAGTGAATGAGGAATTAGGACGAACTGGGACTGGAAGCAGGTTGGGTTTGGTTAAACTGGGATCAGACTGGTTTGGTTGTACTGGGGGGGTTTACCTGGGTGCAGGTCAGGGCTGGCGCGCTCAGGACCGGAAGACGTGGACGGCTCGGACGACGTACTGGCGGCAGATGGGACACTCGCTCATCCTCTTACCACACTTGGTGCAGGTGATCATGTGACCACACTCCAGCAGGACGCAGTCGATGGGAGAGTCCATGCAGATCTTACACAGGTTCTCCTCCAGACCTGCAGGACCCCCACCTCCGCGGTACTCTGGAGGGAGACACAGGCAACTTTATGGCAGCTGCAACAGAATATTTGTTACCAGATTACCAGTTAATCTGATGAGCATTTTCTAAATTAATTCATTAATTTTCATATAATGAAACAACATCCTAAAAAACATCCATCTGAGTTTGTCAGAGTCCAAACCGACATCTTCAAATATCCTGATTTATCGACCAAATATTTCATTCAGTATCATAGAACCAGCAAACATTCACATTAGAGGCTGAGTTTCTGACATTTTTCAGTACAGATTTAGTTGATTAATGTTCTTCACTAACACGATGATGTGAGCTTCTCTGTCAGTGAGGTGTTCGAACTCACCTGAGGCGTTCGAGTTGTTAGCAGCTGAAAGACAAACACAATTTATTTTTTTAACTGACGAACCGTCGAAACAGAGTCTGAACAGCATCGTTATGATCTGATCAATGATCCCCCCCCAGAGACCTGGCCTGAGCCTCTCCCCCCTCTCCCTCCCTCTGCTCCCACCTGCGGCTCGATGTGCTCATGATTCACCTGCTGTCCTTCAGCTGACGGTGTGGTGGTGCAGACTCACCCTGTAGGTTCTGCTGGTCCTGGTACAGCCGGCTCACCCTCTCCATCAGCTCCCACTTCTCGCAGCAGCCTTTGTAGTTGACGAAGTTTCTAGCAAGAATTTCCTTCAGCTGTCGGACGCTGAGCGCCTCGATGTCATCCAGACTGTTCAGGTCAGACAGAGAGGCCCGGCGTCCCGAGGCCGGGACCTCCTCCGGGTCCCAGGTCTGGACCAGAAAGACAAAAGAGCAGCCGAGACATTAAAAACTTTTCCAGGACGGTTCTCCTGTTTCCAGGGCGTTTCCATGACTGCAGAGAGACAGGAGCAATAAAACTTCCAGGTTTTCCAGGCCCCCTGTTCTGGCTTTACCTGATCTTCATCCTGAACATCGGTCTCGATGGGGGTCGTCTCTGTGGGCGGGGCTTCAGACTGTGCAGCGGGGAGGTCAGGGGTCAGGGTCGTGGTGGGGGGGTCAGAAGTCAAGGTGGAGAGGTGAGCGGTCAGGTCGGGGGGGTCGGCGGTCTCAGAGGGGGGGTCAGTGATCACGGTCTCTGGAGCGGAGTCACTGGATGGTGAAGACTGCTGACCGAGGACCAGCTCCACCAGCTCCTCCTGAAGAACAGGAAACACTGGTTCACATCGTCAACTTTTATTTTCTACTGTGGTTTGAATTTCTCTCTGTTGCTACTAGACGCTGCTGTCATACCCAAATTTCCCAGCTGGGGATTAATTAAGTTTAAATTTTAATAAATTTAAACTTAATTAAGTTTAAATCTTAACTGGGAGGCTTCAGGGTCAAAGGTCACGGACTTAAAGACTCTCAGCTCTGTTAATGACCTTCTCTCTGCACAGGTGCGTGGAAATCTCGTGCAGGTGCAGGTAGTCCCTGAGCTCCTTCACTTTCAGCTTCATAAGCTCCGCCCGCACCAGCAGGTTGCCGTAGAAACGCTGGCAGGTGTGACAGAGGCGGGGGCGGGGCTCGCGCTGGGCAGAGCAGCGGCTGCAGTAGTTCTTCTTACAGTCCACACACACATGCTGACAGACGGACAGGTAGAGACAGACAGGTAGAGACAGACAGGTAGAGACAGACAGGTAGAGAGAGACAGGTAGAGACAGACAGGTAGAGACAGACAGGTAGAGCTGCTGTAAGTTCACCTGCTTCTCAGAAACAATCTGACAGAAAAAATACGAACTCTTTTACATGTATAATTTAAACACAGTCTGGAACGGCAGTGGCATGAACACCTTGAACACACGACATCGTGTTGTGAAGAAGACCATGAACACATAATTAGAAGGCTCATTTTCCCATAAGCTTACAAACAGACGTCTTGCGGCAGCTAGTGGCGTTGCCCCCTGCTGGCCATTAGGAAGAACACACCTGGAAGCTCCGTCCACCACTACAGTGTATGATCCGGCCACAGGAGGAAGACTGCCCATCAGGTGACCAGAGCAGTCAGAACAACGTGGAGCTCAGCGCTCTGAAGACGGTGGAGATGGTTGTGGACCTCAGGAAGCTTCACCCTCATCAAAGTTTTGTACATTGAGCACAAAACTGAGCAGCTCTTTCGTTTAAACAGTTCTCATATTATAGTTTTTTAATATTATTTATTCAAGCTGTTTATAATTTAATTAATTTTCTACTTTTGCTTCTCGTCTAGCAGTACTCACTCTGATCTTTATTTATAGTTTCTTGTAGTATGTTTACTGTTCTGCACAAATATACCAAGGCAAATTCCTTGTATGTGAAAACCTACTGGACAACTAACCTGGTTCTGGACCAACAGAGGAGGAAGTCTGAGTGAAATCTCTAAACAGGAAGGTCCACATCACTGCGTAACACAACGCAGCAAACTGACTCCAGCTCCACAACAAACATTCACAACTAGTTATTAAACCTGCACAAAAAGGCCACTGCTGGTCACAAAGCCACAGAGATGAGGAGCTGCTACCAGAGCTTCCCCTCCAACACGCCGATGATTCAAATCATCAGTGTGGTCACATCGGTCAGAGGAAGTATAAGCATGTGACAAGTTAAAACACAGAACTCTGTGGGATAACCCGCATTATTTTAAACCCTGTTCAGCTGTTCTGCACATGAAGTCTATAAAAATCTGTTTTTGGTTTTATATCTTGGTTCTGGTTGCACAGAACACAGTGTGAACGTTCTGCATGAGGCTGTTCACAACAGCACGGTGGACAGAATTAAAGTACCTGCACTCTTTACAGATGGATCCAGGTAGATGGAGCTACACAAGCATCCATGACTGCTTGACAGCCACCTGTGTGGTGATACTAAAACCACTTCCTCACAACACCTCAGCTGAGCCTGAACCCTGACCCTCAGCTGAGCCTGAACCCTGACCCTCAGCTGAGTCTGAACATTGACCCTCAGCAGAGCCTGAACCCTGACCCTCAGCTGAGTCTGAACCCTGACCCTCAGCTGAGTCTGAACCCTGACCCTCAGCTGAGTCTGAACATTGACCCTCAGCTGAGTCTGAACCCTGACCCTCAGCAGAGCCTGAACACTGACCCTCAGCTGAGCCTGAACCCTGACCCTCAGCAGAGCCTGAACCCTGACCCTCAGCAGAGCCTGAACCCTGACCCTCAGCAGAGCCTGAACCCTCAGCAGAGCCTGAACCCTGACCCTCAGCTGAACCTGAACCCTCAGCAGAACCTGAACCCTGACCCTCAGCTGAGTCTGAACCCTGACCCTCAGCAGAGCTCATGTTGTGTTTTATACAGGTAGAAGTGAGGCTGCAGCAGGTCGGCAGGGTTACCTTCTTGGCAGGTGTGTCGAAGCAGCCCCCACAGGCCTTACAGGTGTGTTCAGGTGGAGGAGGAGACGGCTGACTGCTGAAGGCCGAGTTGGTGTAGGACTGATGACGTTCCTCAGCTGCACCGGACTGTTCAGCTTCAGCCGAGTCCACACACAACCAGTTACAGCAGGACGCAAACATACCTGAAAAATACACACGAATACACAGAATACTGAACATGAGAAGTACTAAATACCTCATACTCAATCAGTTCTGAAACTATTACAACTGTTGAAAGGTGGGGTCAGTGATTCCCCCCAAACTCATGGATGCACTTTTCCATGGCAACGACACAAACAGCTGGACTAGCTGACGAGACGGCGATGCTTACCACTGCGCTGCTACGGTAGCTAACGTCACAACGACAGCACACCTCGGCAGAGCAGGAGTGAGATAAACCTCCACGGGAAAAGTAATTTGATGTTTTAGAATTGATGGCCTCTTGATGAATTCCAGCGTGTTTACAGCGTAGCTTAGTTACCTACCCCGTCATAAATAATCTTAATACTTTTCCACAATTTTTTCCACATGCTCACAACTGCACGCCAAACCACATCGGAAAATCTGCCAGTTTTGTGTTGCTTTCTGGTGATCAAGACACTCACAACATAAATTACCTGTAAAATAGAAGTGAACATATTACTGAGGGCTTCTGCTAAATTTGGAGTTATTTTACAAAGCAGAACTTTGACTTTAATCATTTTTTAAAAAGCCGTTAAAATTCTTGAAACTGGGTCTTGAGGGCAGACGAACATTATTTGGGAATATCATCGCAAACAAGAATCACTAAATTCAAGTTAACGTGTAATTAAAATGAGTATCTGTGGTAAATGTTAGCTGAATGGACGTTTGTGTCTTTATGAATCATAAAAATGTGCAGTTAGGCATCAGGAGGAACAGCTGTTTACAGACGAGCCAGGCTTCGTTAAACTCACCAATATATTGGTGAGCAAACAAACAGCCTCACGATAATTCATCATAAGAAAACAATATGAGATTAGTAGGAATTATCAGAATCTGCAGTAAACCTGCAGGCACAAATTTAAACCACCTGTCCAGGTGTACAATGGTCAGAGCCACTAACAACTGGCTGTAGTCACTGTTTGTCTGTCAGGTCACCTCCATCTGCTCATGTGTGTGATCACTGTATTACTATATAATGATCACCTTGACCTTGATCGATAAGAGTGGAACAGGACACACACACACACACACACACACACACACACACACACACACACACACACACACACACACACACACACTGCTCTGTGAGATACTTTATTCATCTCCAAAGAGAAATTTGTTTCATGCAAACCATATGAGTCCACAGTGGCGTCTGGTATAAAACAGGATGTAAGGTATGAATCTAGCTCAGACTGAAACAGCTGATGTGCTGATCCATGAGCTGCCACTCCTGAACTCTGGTCAACTGTCTGTAATTAGAGGAAACGACTGTTCGTGTTATCACAGTAACTGGTTGATTACAACAGACATTAATGATGTTATTGACCTGCTTAAACACACACTCACATTTGACTAACTTAGGCTAAATATATTTGAAGAAGCAGAACTCTCTTTTAAAACGTGGTATAAAAGAGCATCCACGGCCAGACTAACTGTTTATCACTCTTGAAACACATTTATATATACAGTATATACACACACACACTATAGCTGACATGGAGGCAGAGAAAGTATTTTTGTGTTGAATATCAGCCGAATAGACGATTGTCACTTGATTACTCTTAATAAATCTTTAGTCGTGTTTTAGGTTGAGCAGCTGTTCAGCAGTGAGCCTGCTTGCGTTAAATTTGACAATATGGTTACGGAGGTTCCCCCCCCCGATAGTAAGGAACTGTTCTGAAACTATCAGGGCTTTATCTGAAAGCACCTTAATACATTTTACAGAACACAACTTTTATTAGTTTTATTAGTATCAGTATTTTTAAACCGTGACATTGTTACCACCACTAAACAAATAATCTACACACTTCTTCACCTCTATAGATGACGTCGTAGAAGACTTTTGGCCAAACTACGTAGTAAAAACTGGCATGTTTGTTTTCTTTTCTAGTCGTCAGAACTTCATAGAGGTACATTATCTGGTAAAAGTGACTCGTGCACGGCACTAGGATCTTCTGATTAATTCGGCGTTATGTTTCATGATGCCAGACTCGTGTTTATTAAATAAACAGGCATAAAAAAGTGTAGGCAGTGTTGACTGTTACCATGCGAGGCGCTAAAGGCTAACGGCTATGCTAACATTTAGGCTGGTTAGTGAAGTGAGTCAAGTCTGAAGTTTAAAGAAACTGAACAGTCACACGACACATAAGCTAAAAGGAAAGACAACAGCGCCAACAGTTAAACCGGGTTAACTTAACCTGGTTTTAAGTTTAACTAACAACAAACCATCGGGATTATCAGCATAATGAACCGTCTTACCTGTTAATGACAGGGCTGCTACAGCTAGCAGTTAGCCGACAAACCAACGACTCGCTGCTGGTTAACAACACAAACCGGCGGGTTCAAACTTCCAGCTGTTACTGTGGCAACATGACGATCCGCGGCTCGTGCAGAAGTTCAACCGAAGAAATAAAACACTGAAAACTGAGTCAAACTGAAAACTGAGAAACACCAACGAGTCCACTGAACCAGGAAGAGTTCCACTACACACACACACACGCACACGTACACACACAGACAGGCGCGTGCGCACACACACACAGGCGCACGCACACGCACACACATAGACAGGCGCACGCACGCACACGCACGCACACACACAGAGACAGGTAACAAACACACACACACCCACCCACAAACACACACACACACAGACAGTTAACAAACACACACCCCCACAGACACACAGCGACACACACACTATAATAAAACAGAGTTCAGACTTTGTATAAACACAAAGAGCGCCACCTGTAGCAGCTGTAACATTAAAATGATGAACACATGAATGCATCAGTCACTACAATCCAATACTTTAACGGACCATTTCCCACAATGACTGCTTTTATTTTTGATGTATTATGATGCTAATACTTCTATACTTTCCGTGATGTGAATGTAGGACTTGTACCAGAATATTTCTACACTGTGGTATTACTACTTTTACTTAAGTAACAGAGTAACTGATTACTTCTCAACATATAAACAATGGCAACAAGAAGGAAACAGGTGAGCGCCCTCTGATGGTGCAACAATCACCTGAAGGCCAACAGGAAGAAGAGCAAAGAGCCGGTGGTGGAGAACCGTCCCTGTTAGGATCCAGGGACAGGAAGTGGAGAGGGTGGAGTCATACAGATACCAATATCAACAAACAGCTGGACTGGTCTCACAGCAGCGACACCCTCCTCAGGCAGGGACAGGGCAGACCTTCTTCCTGGGGAGACTGAGTTCCTTCAGTTTGTGAAACCGGGTCCGGATGATCTGGCCTCACAGCAGGGGCGGCTTCAGGGTTTATAAAGCGGGCCAGCGGTGTGGAACTGGACCGCCTGGAGTCAGCGGCAGAGTGGAGGATGAAGGACCAGGTCAAAGCCCTCCTGGAAAACCACCACCCTCCCGGCCACGAGCCACCGGATCATCCAGCCAGGTGCAAACAGAGCGTCATGACACTGGAATGATCATTTATTGTAGTGTAACAGGTGGGCTGACGTGTGTGTGTGTGTGTGATGCAGCTGTGATGTGTTAACTGAGGTTAAAACCTGTTTGTTGCAGTTAGTTTTCCTGATGTCAGTGAAGGTGTGATACGTCTGTGCAGCCCGGCAGTCACCTCACGCCGGTGTGAGATAGCGCACCTGTGACTGGCGGACAGGTGCAGAGGACGGTCGTTGTTGCTGGGAAACAGCTGAATCAATGGTGGACGTGCAGCAGGTTTGTTAATTTGTTGTTCTACAACATGTTTGGTCAGCCAATAAAAAGCCAATTATTATACCGTACTACATCACTACCATACTATATAAACTACAGTTGCCATGGCAACAAGTGTAGCAGCAGCCTTCTCTTCATTTTTGTTTTGTTCTTTTTATCCTGACAGCAGAAACATCTGAGAGAAGCTCAAACAACCCTCCTCCTCCTCCTCTTCCTCTTCCCCTGCTTGGAATCTAGTCAGTCTTCTTGCTTCACACACCTGTAACATCCCAAAATACCAGCAGCTCACCACCTGCCGCTCCCTCCTGTGTTGCTCCTGAAGTCACACAGCACTCATTTCTCCATTCGCTGATCCTTCACCCATCACACACCTTTAAAAGCACTCCAGACCTCTTCAGCTGGACTCTGCAGGGCCACGTTAAGACGTGATGACCCTCACAGAGACTCACAAGGTGTCGCAGCAGGTAAGAGCAGTGAACTCAGCAGAGTGCAGATCTCCATCAGACGCTGATGCACAGATCTCAGTCCCGGTCATGTTATAACAATGAATTGTTTATTATTGATTGTCAATTATTGTTCATCGCTAATGAAGAAAATATGAATCACCTTAATGAACGGACACCTGATCCAGGTGATCTCTCACCTGACGCACAAACGTTCATGCAGTGAAACTGTTTGGAGTGAAGGAAACGCTGCTGTATGATTACACTCTGGCATGTGTTAGCATGCCATCTTATCCAGCTCTGATTGGATGGCCCTGCTGATGTCATCTCAGGCTGTTTTGGAAACCGCCTGCTATGCTAGCACCATGTACTGACTTGGCCCAGATGTAGCATGTAGCACATAAACAAAACCAAATCTAAATTTCTGGATCCCTGATTAAGCAAAAATAAATGAAGTTGATGAAGTTTTCAGAGTGCATCCATCGGTGCCGGTGGTGGCAGCTAGCTAACCCGTCGGTTAGTCCTGCTCGTAGACCTGCAGGCAAACAGCAGACTGCAGGAGGATCTGGTTCCACACTGACGTTGTGGGCTGCGAGGACCAACACAAGCCTTCAACTAGTCCACCAGCAGCTAGCTTGAGAAGCGGGAACATTAGCAGGCCGCCAGGCGGCGAGGTCGAGGCTAATGGAGAGCAGCTTCATGCTCGATGATGTGTGATGGGGAAGTTTTTAATTTAGAATCAGTTACTTTATTCTGGTGGTTTTCACGGTAGAAGTGCAGCTAGCTGGAAGCTAAAAAACCCAGCCGAGCTAACAGGCGACACTGAGCGGCGCCTGCTCAGGCCTGTGTGACCTGACCAATCACAGCAGATATTTATTATATTTATATTTATAGAGCTATTCAGGAGGCGGTCCTTTAGAGAGAAAAGTTAGGGCCAAGATAAGGTTTAACGTTTTTTTTGAACATTAAACTTATTCTAACCATGAAAATGAGAACGAGCCTCTTCCAACCCGCCCTCGCACTTCAAAGATAACGTCTTTAAGTATCTGTGATTCGGTTTTTGTATGTTCGTGTGTTAACGCCACCTCAGATTGAATGTGATGTTTTCTTCAAAGCTTCACGTGGTCGACCGGACGCTGATCAAACACTGAAACTGATGATGATGTCATCACTGAGGCCTTCTGCTCGATCACAACTGACTTAATAAATTAGCAATAATTAGAGTAAGCAGCCAAACGTTGTTTACGGATATTAATAAACTTCAGTGACGCTGAACTTTTAATGATCGCACGGCCGCCACTGTGACGCCGCCACAAACACGAGACTTACACGTTCGTTAGTAGCATTACACTGTAAAAATACTGGAGCCAATTTTCAAATACTTCACATCAGACTGCAACTATCGACCCTTTTCGTTCGGGATCAATCTGCTGATTATTTTCTGCATTAATCGATTGATCGTTCGGTTTGGAAACATTGTGAGAAACGTGGTGACGACGAGGCCGAAGTGGAGAAACTGTTCCTGAAGAGAGGAAGAAAGAAGCAGAAGAGGAGGAGCTTTATTCTTTATTCTTCTTTCATTTGGAAGAAAAAAGAAAGACGAGGAATCGACCCCCCCACCCTGAAATTAAACACATTCTGTCGACGTGTGATGATGATGATGATGAAAATTTTATTGCCATAAACAGTGTAGGAAAAAAAATAAACAAGAAAAAAAAAAGTTAAAACAGCCGTTTTTATTCTATTGTACAGTAAAGCAAAAAAAAAAAACTGTTTCTGACACAAACGTTCTCAAAGCGACGGAGTCCGAACCGGAGCTTTAATTCCTGTTCACCTGATCCTCTACGGACCCGATCCTGATCCTGATCCACACTGACACACACAGACCTGAAAGCATTCACCTGGACCAGGTGTACTGTCCTCATTCTGTTCAGATTTCATGCAGAGATTACAGTTTTTACTACAAACACAAATGATCACTTCACTGTACGGAAAGTTTTTAGCATTATGACAAAAGGTGGCAGTCGGCTTCTACATGAACTGAAATAAGAAAACGGCAGAAAAACCTTTAAATTTCTTCTTTTGTGTTGGGACACGATGTGTTAGCGCCACCGTCTGGTCAGGAGTATGCGGTTGCTGATTTAAATGAATCAGGACTGCAATCAAAGACAGATGGAAGAAGGGAAGAGGTTGAGAACAGAAAGAGATGAAGAAAAAAGGGCAAAAGGAAGGAAAAATAAAATTAAGCACAACAGGGAAGAAAAACATTGTTTCACCCTGTCTCTTCTCCTTCCTCCCTTTTCTCTCATTCCCCCTTCGTCCATTACTTTCATTCCTTCCCTCCACAAACGCTGTTTTTCCATTAATCTGTCGTTCATCAGACGAGAGCTGATGGACAGAGTTCATCAAAGGATGAGAGAGGACGGAAGAATGAAACGAGAAGATGGACAGAAACGAGTTAAGACAGGAACAAAGAAGAGGATATGAAGGGAAGATTAAAGGAAGGATGAGACGCTTCTGTCTTTCCTTTCATGAGTCCTGGTTTTCTTTAAAATGTCTCTTCTGTAAATCCTTCAGTAAAAAACTGGTGCTGGCGCCACCTGCTGTTCAGACGGATATTAGACGTTTATCAAATCGTGATTTAAGAGGAAAGTGATTCACAAACAAAACGAAAGATGAAAGAAGGAAAAACAAATGAGCGTCCTCGTTTTTTTGTTTCGAGCCAAAGTTGAGTCTCAGAACAGAGAACCGCAAACTAGAGCGAAAGAAAATACAAAGAAAAGTTTCTTTCTCTGGTTTCAGGTGAAGTTTTCAGTGTGGATCAACGGACCAATCAGAACACTGAGCTGCTGTTTAATGACCCGTGTTCAGCGTGGACCCCTCCGTCTTAAATCTGATTGGATGGGACAGGTTTGTCTCTCTGGTCCAGCTGCACCATGTTTCAGATTTCAACCAATCAGAGAGGCCTTGACTGTAGGCCACGCCTCCTGCTGACCCCTCTGATTACACTGTGCTGCGTTCAGGAGCGAAAAGGACTGTCAGACACTGCAGATCCTTCATCATCATCATCATCATCATTTTGTGTTTGGTAAATATCAGAAACTAATCATGATTCATTCATTTCCAGCAGCCAGTTTTCTGTCAGGAAACTGATTTTCCCTTTTTTCTTTACTGGACCTGAACGCAGCATTACAGTCTGGGGGAAGCCAAAAAGATGAAAATCCTGCAGCCGGTGAACGCAACACTGGTTTTCCCTGTGTCTCAGCCCTCCACTCTGATTGGTTAACTACAGAGGCGTCCCTCGAACAAGTCGTCCCAACAGCAGTGCATCGTGGGAACAGAAATCAAAACACCATCACTCTAGAGCTTCAAGTGTCAGCTTTCTTTTTATCTTAAAAATCTTTTTCACCAGGTGGGTCCGCTGCGGGTACCTGTGGGGGCGGGGCTGGTCAGGGACGCAGATTAAACCCCGCCCACCCGTGATGACGAGCAGATTAAAACAAACACAGAGGATCTCAGGACAAGTATTTGTAAGGACCACTCTGATCAGACCTGATCAATGAGTCACCACGGCAACGAGCGACAGCAAACAAAGAAAAAAAGTTTGTCTTTGACTTGACCAATCAGGATGAGGGGGTGTGGCTGCAGCTGAACGACTACAAAATACAAAAAGATGACTTTACAGGTTTGACCTCTGCGCTTCTTTCTGTTGGAGGAAATGGTGGGTGACTGACCCGGCGTCAGAGGAGAGGGGGCGGGGCTGTGGGATGATGCAGGTATGACATCACAGTAAGCGGCGGTGGAGGCGAGGGGGCGGGGCAGGGCAGAGAAACCCGACGTTTGGACATGCATTCACAAGCTGCTCGTTGTGTTTGTGTTTACAGGTTTATTTTTCAGAGTGTCAGAGTGTGTTTCATCTTTATTCCGACTAAGAATAAATATTCTGCTCAAACTGAACCGAAACAGGAAGAAGAAGAAGACGAAGCAGAAGAAGAAGCAGAAGAAGAAGAAGAAGAAGAAGAAGAAGAAGAAGAAGAGGAGGGCGGCGTCCGCTCGCTCGCTGTCTGTCAGGAAGGAATGCTAACTGTGGCGTTTAAACTCATCCCATTGGCGTTTATTTTTTTTTGTTTTTCCTTGTTAAAGTTCTCTATCTGTTCAATCTCGTCCCCCCTCCCTCCCTTCCCCCCTCCCTTCCCCCCTCCCCCCGGCCCTCACGGCCTTCAGTCTCTTAAGGTTTTTCCTTGGGGATCACCTCCTCTCGCGGCTTGGCTCCGCCGAAGATGGCAGAGTTTGGGTTGGCGACCTGGTTGAGCGGCTCGGAGACAGTCCGAGGCTTCAGCTGCAGCCGAGGCCGCTGTGCACGCTCCTCTGCACGACGACGACAACAAACAAACAAACAAACAAACAAACAAACAAAGACGTCAGCACACACAGAACAGGTTTCATCCAGTTCAGATCGTCGTCGTCGTTTCACATGAGAGGGATTTAAAAACAGCCCAAAAGAAGGACTTCACAAGTCTGAACAGGAAGTGCAGTAAAAGTTGCGTCACCTTCAGATGGTTCCCTGAAGTCTGTCGTTCCTCCGCGGGGGGGTCCGTCTCTGAAGCGACCCGCTCCCGAACCTCCCCCCCTTCTGTCACCGGGACGACTGCCGCCGCCGCCGCCGCCGCCTCGACTCCGACCTCCCATGTAGTCATCATCTCTAAAACCTGAAGGGACAGACAGATGGACAGGTAGACAGACAGACAGGTGAGTCAGCAGATGTCCTCAGGTGTCCTGCAGCGTCTGGACCCTGTGAGGTGAACAATGAGCATGAAATGGTTTCAGTGAAAGGCATGATGGGGAAACTCGCGGCATGGTCCAACAACGCCAGGAAGCGGGGCTTTAGGGGTCAAAGGTCAACAGGCCTTTCACCTGTCACTCAGATTAGTTTGGTGTTGCTGTGCAGTTTAGCTTAGCATAAAGTTTCTGTGTTGTTTATAGTTTATTTCTGCTAACCTGCAGCTTCTTTTAGCTTTGTGTCGTTAGTTGTTGTATTCTTCCGCTCTTTTAGCTTGTAACTAGCGCCGCGGTTCAGAAGTGCTGAATCGGCAGCTGCTGCTGAGATTGTTGCTAACCTTTAGGAGCAACATTCAGTGTTCACAATAATCCCAAACGGTCTTTTCTCGTCCAATATCCTGAATCCTACAAAGGAAGAAACCAGACTTTGTACGCAGCCCTCGGTCTGTTACAGCGACCAGCAGCATCACGAGCAGCCAGTTAAAAAGCAGTTTATCTGCTGACTCAGCGTATTTCTGCCAATCGATACCAAACTAATCATTTATTTGTTCGTTCATGTTGATTGGCTACCTAACCAATGGGAGGCGTGGTCTATTAATACAGCCTGCCGTAACTCTAAAATGCAGCATCCAGCTGCAGACACGGACCTCGAACACCTCTTTAAATTTTCATGTGGTCATTCACAACCCTTGAAGCTACGTTCAGCTTCAGCTTCAGTTTCAGTTTCCTTTTCTGTTTGTGTTGTTAGCAGCAGCTGGACAGTAAAGGTTAGCTCTGGAATTAAGCTTTGAATGATGCAGTTCTTCACACAGTTTAGTTAGTTAGTTCAGGGACACCATCCTGCCATCTGACTGGCTGCAGCCCAGCCGCGCTCTGATTGGTCGGCTGGGACCTGCCGCTGTCCGACCTGTGCCGCTGAACTCTCTGACCGCACCTCCTCCGGGCTGGTTGTAGTCCTCGCGGGATTCACGTCCTCCTCTTCCTTCTCTGGGAGCTCGAGAGCCTCCTTGTCCTGCAGAGGACAGGGGGAGTTTAACACGGAGAGGAGGAGACGGGGGGGATAGGAGAGAGGAAACAGAGGGAGGTGTGGCGGCGCCTCCTTCAGGAAGGAGCAGGAAGAACAGCGCTGAAGAGGCAGAACTTGTTAGTCTTCCATCAGCCAATCAGAGAGGAGATGTTAGAGAGAAAAAGTAGCGATGCTGACTGAAGGAGACGAACAGTCAGTTCATCTGGTTTAGTATTTCTAGAAGACTCCTGGTTCATCTCCAGACCAGCTGACCTGACCTGCTGTCTGTCTGGACCAGTTAGAGGAAAAGAAGAAGGGGGCTGTGGAGGTGAGGATGACACGATGACAGGATGAAGCGTGAAAGATGAAGAGTCGTCCTCCTCCAAGTCAAAGGTCAAACAGCGTCTGTTATCAGCTCAGTTGAAGAATTTAAGCTTTTGAACTTTAGAAGTTCTCAGTAAAAACAGACTGAACTGACATCAGGTGAGTCTGATCCACCACAGCTGCTCTCCAGCACAGTCAAGCTTCTTCTACATATTTCTAAATAAAACATTAAAACTTAATTTACACCTAATTCAGTTTGAGCAGCTCGACTGTGAGACGCTTCAGGTGGAGGAGCCGTAACGTTCAGACATGGAGGAGAATCGACAGAAGACAAACGTCGAACACCTGTTACCTTCAACCAGGACAGCGATCTGCTGCCTGTTGGTGTTTCCGTGTTCGTACCTCTAGAGTCGTCTTTCCTGAAGCCGAAGCCGCCGCCTCCTCGTTCTTGCCGCCGCCCCTCTGCGATGTCCACCCTCAGTGATCTTTGATCTAGCAACTGCAGAGGTCAGAGGTCACGTTAGACTTAAAGCAGGGAGCGGATACGGAGTGAGCACTTTCGCTCTTCAGGAGGAGGTCAGAACTCCAGCAGCTCTCTGCGTGTTTCAGCTTCATCAGGGTCGAGTTGTTCTTCGTCCTGAAAGTGCCGCTGGAGTTCTGACCTCTTCGGACTTTCTCCTCCCCCTGAACGAGGTGAAATCTCTGCTTCTACAGACCGAAGATTGAGAACATGTGACTTGGATACTCACAGCACCGTCGTACGTCAGAGCTTCTTTTAGAGATTCCAAATCCTCGAACTCGACATAACAAAAACCTTTAAGAGACACAAAAACAGCAGAAAGGAATCGAGTTAACTTCACGGAGCAGACGATGACTGGTCCAGATTCTAACGAGCTTAAAATTAACCTGAACTCAGTTTACTGACGGCGAACTGCGTCGTGACTCATCGCCATGACGCTTCAGGGTCAATCCTGTTCTTCATGTTTTTATGATTTCAGATGAGGAGATGAAGGTTAATATTATTAAATCTGTTCATTACATTTTCATAGTGACGAGCTGCCAACAACAAAAAAAGTTTGTTAGTAAAAGTAACCAAAGCGAAGGCAGTTTGAGGAGCAGTGGAGCCACATTCTCATGAAGCTGATTGGATGCTGAACGACCTTCAGCAGCTTCATGATCACTGCAGTCTGGACAAAACAACACGATAACATGAAACGAGACTCGTGTCCATGAATCTGTTGCCTCTCAGCACGCCTACCTGCGATCACATGACCGGCACTCAGCCAGTCATATGAATGCCAATAACAGTTTGAGCTCGTTTGGCCTTTAGAGCTCAGGGATGATTCAACACATCAATCCTCAACCTGCCCTCAAAGACCCAACTGATCTGGATGAGGATTATTTCAGCCTGATAGCAACATGTGTTTGCATTGAACAACACGACCCGGTGGACACTTCCAGAGAGGTGTTAATCAAACGTTAACACCTGAGACATGAGGACGGGGATCAGCTGTTTCTTTGCTGAGTCAGCAGCTCATATCTGAGTGAAACTGTATTTAATGTAGATGAATTATTTACTGTGGATCCGTCTCCCCTGACAGATACCTGATCCAACGCTAACAGGATCGAGTGGAACAGAAGCACGGGACTCCTGAAGCTACACGCACAGACGATAAAATCCTCTGACCTTTGAACTTGTCTGTCTCTTTGTCTCTGACCAATCGGACGCTGCGGATGTTGAGCTCTTTGAAGATGATGTCGATGTCTCCCTGCACCGTGTTGAACGGCAGGTTTCCCACATACGCCGTGAACGGAGGCTCTGACGGCAGCTCCTTCTGCTTCCTTGGGCCTCCGGAGCCGCCACCGCCTGCACGGGGCCTGACAGGGGGACACACAGAGAGCATCATGGGATTTGGAACCAGACAGCATGATGGGATACTTTTGTTAACTGACGTTCTGATCAGATGTTTCCTGATTTAAATTCTTACTGACGTAACACAAAGTTAAAGGTGTGTTCACTTATTTTACAGCCAAAAGAAAAAACTTCAGCAAAATCCATTCGAGCATCATGAAACTGTCCAAGACTAAAACGGACTAAATCCTGAGTTAAACTAAACAAAAAGACTAAAATGCTACTTAAAACCAGCTACAACCTTCAGAGCCGGAGACTAAAACCCCTGGTCAAAGCGAACACTGCATCCCATCCTGCACAAACTGGGACGGATAATTTCACTGCGTTACGATTTGTTTGGTCCAGAAAACACCTGGCTGATGAATCCACGATGACAGTTACTGTTATCTGCATGAGATTTAGAAGCATCATGATTCTGCTCTTCCTCGTTAGCTAAACATGTGAGTCTTCAGGCGTTGCATTTGCAGAAAGAAGGAGGTTACTTGTGTGGTTCTTGGTGTATTGACGTCCTGCTGCAGGTCACTGTGTTATTCTGCAGCAGCTTTGTACTGAAGTAGAACTGATGAGCACAAACCCAGTTTAAAACACACTTCTGTCAGCCCGCTTTGGCTGAAAGACCCTGTAAATCCAGATAATCTGCAACTCTCATACTGTATATTTGGTGAAACAAACAACCTCAGCAGGATCACTGTCTGAAATGCATCCCTCTGTGAGGCTGCACACGGGAGAGCTGAAGAACAATTCAACATTTCATGAACTTTCTTTCTTTCTTTCTGAGAGTTAGATCACATCAATACCACTCTGTCAGGACATCAGTGTGGAGTTAGCGCCAGTGGCGGGTTAGCTTAGCCTGGCCTAAAGACCGCTGACAGAAGCATGAAGAAAAGACCAAAACCAAAGCGACACATTGCGGTTTCACAGCGAGTTATTTTTAAATTATTCTTTGGCAGTAAGTCTTCTCCCAGCCAATAACCAGTCAACACACAAACTGGAAAACTGACGGAGCCAGACCAGCTCGTTCCCCGTTTCCCGCCTTCATAATTAATGTCAAACTATTTTGATAATCGATTAATGATTCAGGTCCTTTTCCCTTTCAAAAGTTCTCTTGTTCCAGCTTCTCATTTGATGTTGTGAAATATTAAACTTATGAATATTTCCATTTAGGCTACTTCATAATAATAATACTAGTAATAATAATACTGTTAAACCACTGTCACATTTAAAAACACAAAGTTATTTCTGTTGTGTATGTATCATCATAGCTGAAGGCACCTGGTAGAATATAAAGTAAATGAGCTCAACCTGAACCACCTGCAACACTGAAGAGCACCAATAACTACAACCTAACGATATAACACACGTTCTGAAATGGGGCAGAGTACT
This sequence comes from Chelmon rostratus, assembly GCF_017976325.1. Classification (NCBI taxonomy): domain Eukaryota; kingdom Metazoa; phylum Chordata; class Actinopteri; order Chaetodontiformes; family Chaetodontidae; genus Chelmon; species Chelmon rostratus. The sequence continues at coordinate 28,650,648 of NC_055664.1, read as the reverse complement.
TTTACTTACTTAAAAGGTGTACTATGTTTTCTGTTTCTATTTAAATTTCAATCTGTGATTGTACATGCATATTTTGAAGAAAATCAATAAAACAGATTGTTAAAAAAAAAAAGAAAAAAAAGGTGCACTATGTAAGAACTGGTCTCTCCAAACCAACAGGGGGCAGCACAGTCCACTGTCAGCAGCAATTTCCCTTAACAGTTCAATAAATGCATGTTTTCAAAGTCGACGAGTAATCGCGATAAATAATCGCGATCTGATCGTGATTGATCAGAATAATCATGATCATGATTTCTGCCATAACTGAGCACCTCGAACCTCAGATTATCTACAAATATAGATGATTCATTTTTCAAAAAAAAGGATGATAAAATTAGTTCTGTCTCTTTTGCTCTACACGGACTGTTTGCCTGGATGCAACCAAAGCTAACTCGAATGTGATTGGTTAATATCACTCGGACTACAAACGGAAACCAGAACGCCTGCAACACCAAAATCTTAACCCCTGACTGCGAGATTACACATTCAACTGCAGGTGAGTGGTGATCTGTGGGAGACCAAGCTAACACAAAGAGTCTCTAAGATCTAAGAGAAGGAAGAGTTTCATCTCTCTCTCACACACACACACACACACACACACACACACACACACACACACACACACACACACACACACACACACACACACACACACACACACACACACACACACACACACACACACACACACACTCTGCAGGGGTCAGGGATCAAACCACCGACCTTCTGAGCTGTACAAATGTCATCATATCATAGAAGAGTGAATCAGGTTTTCATACTTCAGGTGATGTGATTTCATAGGTTGTAAGGATTCCTGATGATTCATGTAATATTCATGAGTTAAATCGTTTAAATCCACCTGGGTTTCATTCGTAAGGTCGATCCATTCATTCCTTCTGATACACTGATAACCTGATGTCATTTCTGTTCACTGTAGACTGAAACGATTCGTTGAGGATTTGCTGCTGTTTGTCATGTTATCACTGTACATGAAATACCTTTAGGTTTGAGATAAAACATCTGAACACCTCACCCTGGACTCCGAGAGTTTTGATGGGCACTTTTTTTATTACTAGCTTTGACAATCCTTAAAAAAATAATAAAGAGAAGAATGAGTGTTGGTGAGCTGAAACCACTTCATTATAACTACATATAACTTTTCTTCCCTATTTCAAATATAACTCTGTATAAATCATAGAAATATAAAAAGTCCCCCCACACATGAACAGATATGTTTTTTTCAGTTGTATTTGGCCACAGGACACACTGCGGCTCTGAGGGACGAGGTGGTTCATTTCTTCAGCAGCAGCTTCAGAAGCTTCGGTAGCCAATCGACAGCCATACTGACCGTGACAGCTGCGTCGATCAGCCAATCATCAGCAACAATTCATCTGAAGACATCACCCGGGGACGCTTTGCTAGCCGTGGCAGGCTACATCTCCTGAGCATTCGTCATGCAAACATGCAATCACTGGATAATTAAATGGACAACCTTTTCTGCAGGATCGTGGTTCTGTGTTTTTATAGAAGCACGGCTCAACCAAACGCGAGGCCGCTCCACCGACAGGCAACGCGCTCTACAGATGCTGCCACAGCGTGGAAGAGTGCAGCAAAACTTGCGGCGGAGGCACTGCAGCTCTCATCGAGTAGTCATGGTGAACAGCCGGTTTTAGCACCATAATCTTCACCAGATTCAAGATTCAAGAGTCTTTATTGTCATTGAACATGTCAATGAAATTTTCATTGCAACCCCCATGTTAGGAACAGATAGTAAGAGAGATAAGAAGACTAGAAAGAATAAAATTAAGATAACTACAATAAATTAATAAATAATTAATAAAATTAAATAAACATGCAGTAAAAATATTCGTAAAAGCAATTACAAATATACCAGAATGAAAATATACTAAGGCAATAAAATATACTAAACAATAAACAATAAAATATGGAAGTGAAATGTACCAACAGAATAAAATATACCAATAAAATGGAATGTGCCAATATACTAAAATGTATATAATTTAGTTAAGTGTATGTGTGTACCTAAAAGTTGAGTACACAGAAGGTGCAGGTGGAGGTGGAGGTGCAGGTGTGCAGTGGCTCACAGTCCTCACAGTCTCTCACTGCAGTGAGGGGCTGCTGGGGGTGATAGCTCTGACAGCTCTGGGAGATATTCAACCATTTGATCGTCTACAAACCAAGAGAACAGCAGTGCACTACAGTGAACATTGTTTACACCCCCCCTCAATGAAAGAAGCACTGACACACTGTACAGTGTGCTTAGTAAGCATACTTCACATACCAGGAAGCCTAAAGGTGAACAGGTTGAGGTGAGGACTGTGCAAAAGTGGTCAGACAACACTTTGGCTGAACTGCAGTACTACTTTGAGACAACCTGCATGGAGGTCAACACCCAGGAGGCAGCAGGTCAACACCCAGGAGGCAGCAGGTCAACACCCAGGAGGCAGCAGGTCAACACCCAGGAGGCAGCAGGGCCGGATGGAGAGCCCCTGCTGCTTAGATGACATCTTCAAAACTGGTCCAGGGTGTCGTCTCACGCCACTTTAAACCCTCAAGTTATTGTACCTGTTCCCCTTAAAAGCCATAAACAACCTGCAAGAATGCCGTCTGTCCAGCGGCGCTCACGCCGGCCACCATGAAGTGCTGCCAGAAAATGACTTCATGGACTCCATCATGCCTGTGACCACCGATCCTCTTCAGTTTACCTACTGAGCAACAGATTGGTGGACAAAGCTGTCAGCGCAGTCCTGAACACCTGGACAACCCCAGCACTGCACGCTCTTTCTGGACTAAAGTCACATCACAGAGAGAAACCCACATCAGGCCGGCCACTGGGGAAGAAGCTCCAGCACCAGCTGAGACTCCACCAACCAGAGAACATCAAAGAAACAGGAAGTGCTCCCACAGCAGAGTCTTCACAGCATCAACGAGAAAATGTGCAAAAGACATTCAAGCATGAATGAAATACGGTACCCCCAAAAAATCCACTGAATGAGATAACAGACTGACAGCAGACCCCCCATCACCACATACACACACACGTATATAATAATAAACAAATATTTACTATAATGCATATTTAATAATTAACTGTTTACATGTATCTTTTTATTATGTATCTTTTCAATGTATTTTCTGTGACCTGACTGGGAATCTGCACATGAATTCCAATGCTCGAGTACACTTGTACCTGTTAAATCCATTTTTTACTGTTGGTTAATGTCATCGGACAAAAAAGACACAAGACAGACCAGACATCAGCAGACATCCTGAAATAAACAACGTGGATCAAAACAGGTCAATAACCAATGATCCAGATCGATGTCCTGCCTCCTGTTTGGTAACTACGTGGATGAAATCTGCAGCTGCGGACACATGATGCAGCCATGCGGGCAGCCTGCAGCTCCGCCACCACCTCCACCTGCTGCGGCCTGCAGTCCCGCTCCGTCCCAGCACTCACCGGGGCCGCTACATTCTTACAGACACTTTCAAACAAGAGAAACCTAACGGCTACAACACAACAGAGCCCCAGCCGACCCCCAACACATGGGTCCATTAGTTTCACTAGCCTACTGCTAACAGTTAGCATATTTGCTCTGGGACCGCGGTGTTTCCCAGCCGCTCTCCGCGGCCTCCTCTCACTGCTGTCCCTCTGGCTCAACAAGCGCCGCGCAGGACGAGCTCCGGGGCCTGGTCGCCCTGCGCCGAGGCTCGGGGCGGACTGCCGGGGGAAACACAGCTACAGTCCGGCCGGGGTTTGTGTTTGAGGCAAACGGCGGCGCTGCCGTGCAGAGCGGAGACTTACCCTCTGCCGCCGCCAAAGCTACCGTAGGCCCGGTCCCGCTCGTCATAGCTGTCGAAGTCCGCCATTACTGCTGCTGTGTGTCGGAGGAGGAGGTCCTACACGTCACACACAGAGCGGGTTTAGCTGTCCGCAGAGCGCCTGACCGGGAATACAGACGAACTCACATAATTGTTTTATTGTGGATTTAATTACAAAGGTTTGATGAATACAAAACACACGGAGATAAATTAAAATGTATGTGAATAAGAATAAATGAATCACTGATCACTGATGTATAAACAACAATGTAGAAAACAAAAGAAACAACCAGGATGGGCTGTTGATTTCAACAAACACTAAACATATTGTTAGGAACTGGCCACATTATGAAACACAATAATCGTTACAGACAGAAACTGCTTTAAAGCCATTTTCCTAATATCATATTCATTTAGTTGGAGCATAATATCCAAAGCGATTTAGAATAGATGCATTCAACCATGTGGATGCTGAATGCTGCTAACTCCATGCTGCTAAGTATTTTTCAGGCTTTTAAAGTATTCTGAAATCATTTTAAAAGCCTTATATACATATATTCAATTAAAAACGGTACAAACACAATATATTTAAATTTTTACTGCTGAACTGATTTTTGTTAATATCTGCTTGTTCTAAATCTGATGCAGCAACATGTTTCAAACAAGTTGGGACAGGAGCAACAAAAGACTGGAAAAGTTGTGGAACGCTCCAAAAACACCTGTTTGGATCATTCCACAGGTAAACAGGTAGATTGGTAACAGGTGATAGTATCATCCTGGAAAGACTCAGTGGTTCACTGTGAGGATGGAGCGAGGTTCATCACTTTGTGAACATATGATTGGATAAAGAGATTCGTTATTTTAACCCAAACCATAATCTTTTCCGAAACCTAGCCAAGTAGTTTTGGTGCCTAAACGTAACCAAACTGCAAACATGGCCTGAAATGTTTTTCAGCAGGCTTTAATTTGAAAGTCTAACTGGATGTCGTATATTTAATGTTATTACTACTAACATGACTGCAGAATGCAAATGATGATGGATGTGGTGCAGGCATGAAAGATACTTACACTTGAAATACAGTTTGAAAGTCGTGTTCAGTGTTGTGACATGTACATGAATCCTATAATTAAATTTCATGTCTTTTTCACAAACTGCCGTGAGACTGTGTTGGAGGAACAGACGAATACTGCAACCAGTCCATCCTGGAGGTTGTCTGGTGGTTCCTGCTGTAATAGAGTGTGCGAAGGATTTTCTGTTTCTCCAACATGAACTGCTATTCTTCTAAACTCATCTGGTGAAGATGAAGTAACAAACACAAACAATTGACTCCTGCAAGAAATGTATTTGCATCATATATTCAGCCACAACATTAATTCATCAACATGATATCTGTTTAAATTTCTGTTATAATAATGCTATAAATATGTAAAAAAAATGTAGAAATCTGATGAGGGGTCTTTGTTGAATCTCTCTTTTGTGTGATACAATGTGGATGATGTTTTTTGTACACAACATATAAAATTATATTTTGTCTACTCAGCAACAGAGGGCCAACAAGGTCAGAAATTAATATTCAGTCAGTATTCATCTTACTGAGCAGCAACTTGATGACGGATGACCGTGACTGCACCATTCTGGATATAAGCATCACCATCAAACGACATAATCGTGGCAAACATACAAAAGTGTTCCAAAGATTTTATATTGAAATTCAATTGAATAGACATTTCTGACTGAATTAGGAACTGCAGAACATGATAAAGGATTTCCTGCATCCCTGTTCACCCATTGGTCTTGGAGAGATCTGGGACCTCTTCAAGACGTCTTGAAGGCTTGCGTTGTTCCTGTAGAGGTCTTACTGGCCTTATTTAGGTCTTTTGTGATCTCTGAGCCTTTTTACAGTTTTCAAAAGGTTTAGGGCTCTTGTAAAGGCTTTGTGTTCTTCTGGAGCTCCAGGAGTCCTGTACAGGTCTAATACGTCAAGAACACAGGGGCTAGGCCTTGTTGAGTTGCTCATATAGCCCTTGATGATACCTCGGAGGTATTGTAAAGCTTTTATTTACTTTTAGAGCACTCATAGAGATCTTGTCAGCCTTGTCCAGATCTGTTGGGGGTCTTCAATGTCTTATAGACATCTAAGAGTTCTTTTAGGAATGTCTATAGGTTCTTCTGAACCCTTGTAGATTTTCTACAGGCTTAGAAGTTGGATTCAACACAACTCTTGGTCTTGTAGTCAAGAGGTGTTGTAGACCTCTTGCGGAGTGTGTAGAGATTTGACCTAAACCTTGCAGATGTACAGATCTCATAGACATGTTGTAGGTCTTGTGGACCTCTTGCAGTTCTCTTGTAGGATGCGTAGACGTTCAGCACTTGTAGATGTTGTGGAAGCTTAACAGTCTTGTAGATTTTGTACAGGTCTAGCAGCGGCCTGGAAGATCCTTTATATATCTAGCAGAAGTCTTGTATTCCCCGTAAATCTAGCAATGATCTTGTAGATCTACATATTGTAGGTTTTGCAAAGTCCTTGTAAGACCTGTAAGGATTCAACACAGTTCTTGGTGATCTTGGAGTGGTCTCACAACAGTCTTGTTTGTCTGTAAGAGGGGCTGACCAAAAGGACAGCTTAGTGTGGTAGATGTGGACACTGAGGGAGTGGGAGGACATCCAGCGCAGGGTTCACCTGTGGTATATTTCAGCAGCTGCCTGGTGTATCAGGTTCCTCTGGGATCACCTTCAGGTTTGGTGGAGGGGAGTCACTCTGTGGTGGTGGTGATGGTCTGAATCCACGCTGTGGCAGGTTGCTGGGTAGGACGTTCTCCTCACCAGGAAACATGGTTTTCCCCAAAGACTGGAAGCACAAAATCCAACACAGGAACAAACCAAACTGTGATTGGGATCATCTGTGCTAAAACAAACTGTACAGAAACAAAACTGACTATAATTTATGTTAAAACAAACCAGAATAACATAAAAAATGACAACAAGCTACGTTTGACTTCTTTATTTAAAAGTCTGTTCACTTTGATCAGTTTGGTTGTACCTGGTTCTCAGCCAGCGCCTCTTTAGCCATGTAATGCTCCCTCTTCATCTTCAGCTCCACCTCCTCAGGCATGTCAGGGACAAGCAGGTCGATGAGACGGCCGATGAAGAAGACCACGTGCTGAGGAAGAAAGACGGGAATAGCCTTGATCAGGTCACAGCAGGAACTTGGCCAGAACCAAACCTGCTGCCTCCGATACTGATTAACTGATCTACACACAGCAGGCTTGAAAAAGAGCACTCATTTTTGAATTAATTGTGTTTTTGTGTCGCCCTATAGTGAACATACTGACCTCAAACACGATGACAAAAGCGAGTCGTATGGCGAGGAGGTGAAAATACTCAGGGAGGTATTCACCGTCTTCATCCCTGAAACCCCGATACCTGCACATGACAATGGCAACAAGAACAACTTCATCAAAAGTAACCGTGTTTCTGTTCAGACCCAATATTTACAACAGGTGTTTCTGGCTGTAGTTGCAGTGATGTTGCCTTGTTGCCTCCCTGCAGGGTGTGTTCGGGTGTTTCTGGTTGTAGTTGCAGTGATGTTGCCTTGTTGCCTCCCTGCAGGGTGTGTTTGGGTGTTTTTGGCTGTAGTTGCAGCGATGTTGCCTACCTGCAGGGTGTGTTTGGGTGTTTCTGGCTGTAGTTGCAGTGATGTTGCCTACCTGCAGGGTGTGTTTGGGTGTTGCTGGCTGTAGTTGCAGTGATGTTGCCTACCTGCAGGATGTGTGAAGGTGTTTCTGGCTGTAATTGCAGTGATGTTGCCTACCTGCAGGGTGTGTGAAGGTGTTTCTGGCTGTAGTTGCAGTGATGTTGCCTACCTGCAGGGTGTGTGTAGGTGTTTCTGGCTGTAATTGCAGTGATGTTGCCTACCTGCAGGGTGTGTTTGGGTGTTTCTGGCTGTAGTTGCAGCGATGTTGCCTACCTGCAGGGTGTGTTTGGGTGTTGCTGGCTGTAGTTGCAGCGATGTTGTCTACCTGCAGGATGTGTGTAGGTGTTTCTGGCTGTAATTGCAGTGATGTTGCCTACCTGCACGGTTGTAGGTGTTTCTGGCTGTAGTTGCCTACCTGCAGGGCGTGTTTGGGTGTTGCTGGTTGTAGTTGCAGTGATGTTGCCTACCTGCAGGGTGTGTTTGGGTGTTGCTGGTTGTAGTTGCAGTGATGTTGCCTACCTGCAGGGTGTGTTTGGGTGTTTCTGGCTGCAGTTGCAGTGATGCTGCCTACCTGCAGGGTGTGTTTGGGTGTTGCTGGTTGTAGCTGCGTGGTGATGTTGCCAGAGTGAAGTTGGTGAAGCCCCTTAGTGTGCTGTCTCTGGTGTAGCGGTAGTAGAGGCGGGGCAGGAAGGACGAGGTGAACGCTATGAGGAAAGCCTAAACCCACAGTTTTGACAAAGGTCAGATTCTATTGGCTGCTGATCAACCTTCAAACAGCTCTTCGAAGAATCAAATCAAATCTGTAAGTGGTCCTCACAAAGATAGAGAAAAACACAGGGTCTTACGTTGCTGAGGACAGCTATGTGTGTGATGAACTGCATGATGGGGAACCAGATGCCGATGTCCTGAGCTCGCTCCGCAACTGGGCGGCGATATTCAGTCACAAACTTCTGAGCGTCCAAACGAATCTCAATCCAGTTATTAACGAGAGCGAAGAGAGGAGCGAGAGGACACGCCGCCACAAAGATGGTGATGAAACCAAACTGGATTACTGAGGAGAAGGAGGAGGAGTCACCGTGAAAAGTCATCGACAGTTAAATCAAGTTTGTTTAAAATTTTGCTCCTCGCAGGATCCTTCAAAGCACAGCTCTCCATTCAGTGTCCCGGAACTCTCCTGACAGCCAATCACAACACAGAAATGCATCCTCTGTGTGTTAACCCAACCTGTCCAGCAGCCCCAGGAGAGTAAATCCAACACAGCAGTTCTTACCCATTTCCAAGTATTCACTGAAGAGTCCCTCACAGACCAGCAGCTGGTAGTCTGCCTCCCAGGGAGAACCCTCATCTTCTTCTTCCCTCTTCATCTCCTTGTGAATTTCTTCTGCTTTCTCCTCCTTCACCTCTTTCAGCCGAGGACTGATCTTCCTCTTCTGCCACCACGACTTCAACTTCCTGCCAAATGTTTAAACTGGAGTCAAATTCATTGTGTGTGCACACGAGCCGATAAAACTGATTCTGATTCTGATTATTGGACCATCAGTTTCAATTTCTGTTGTGAATGAGTAAAAACTCTCCTGTATGTTTTATTAAACAGGTCACATGACTTTTCAATTCAATTAAATTCAATTTTTTTTATAAAGCAACCGAGGTTGTGTCCAGACACTTTCCATATAGAGCATACCATATACCATATACCTGTACCATAGAGTACAGACCAAACACCTGGCGACTTCTGAGACCAACACACACCTTCGTAAGGTACGGATGAAAACCTTTGGACAAGCTGTTGTTTCCTTGACTTATTATCATTTAGCCACAGGTTATATGGGGATATGATTTTATATTGTTCTGAGTAGCTGACAAAAGTCTGTTCTTGTTCTCGCAAGCTATTGTTTGGTTTTCAGAAGTTATCACCTTGTTCACGAAACTTAGCGTGTTGTTTGCGTTATATTTCTCTCAATCATTAGCTCTTCACACGGCTGTTAAAAATATGTCTCAAAATATCAAAAACCTGCAGGGTTTTTAATGTTCTTCATATTCATGTTTTGAAAGTTTTACTAATATTAACATGTGAAATAAAAAATGAGATTTCATACATGTTTGACTGGTATCAGATTGTTGATATAATACTGATGATGAATGTTGGAGGAGCTCACTGGGCCCCAACAGACTCAGACACAGAGAATTGCTACTATGCACTTGTTGTCAGGTTTTCTTCTTATTCTCACGCGTTATTATCATCTCTTTCACACAGTTGTGTTGTTCCATCTCAGTGTTTGTGTTTGTTTTTACGGGATGATGAACTCCTGCATGTTGTTGATCGTCTGTTTTCCCACCATGATGACCAGCAGCTCTTGGGCCAGTTCAATGAGACATCCACCCGCTCCACACTGTAGCACACAAACAGACAGAAAGATCTTTTCATCAGTATTTTCATCCAGTTAATAACACCAGTCAGAGAAAAGGCAGCAAAGCACGGAGCTCTTTGTAGCATAGAGTATTTTTATCGTAAAGAAATGTCTCCATATAAAAATCACCGACATTCATTAATAACAGTAGTTTACACCACATCTTTTTGTTTTGTTATATTACCATTATTGTGGAAAACATGATAGCTAATTGATCTGACAAGATATTATCTGCTCGTCTCTCATCCCCACAAGATGCTACGTTGTTCGCTTAAGATCCGTCTTACATCTTGTGTGAATTAGATAAAAATAAGTTTGTTATCTGTAGAGATGAACTTCTGTAGCTCAGTCTTTTTTCACAGGGTTGGTGGTTCAATGCTCAGCATCCTCCTGCCAGACTGAAGTGTCCATAAACGAGACACATTTCTTCTGACGTGTGCACATAAAAGAGACCGAACTGTACTTCAAGTGAATGTGATTTCATTACAAACTGTTTTTCATTTTTTCTTTTTCACGTTTATTTAAAATCCGATGAAGTGATTGAGTGAAACAGTTATTTTCTCGGTTATTTTTCTTTCTGAGTGAAATTTTCCTTCACGTTCTTTCATCATCATCATCACGATCTTCATCGTTACCACAACGTGACTCACGTCTTCGCTGCGAACTCCAAACAGAGTGTTGTAGTTTCCGGGGTATCCGACGAAGCTGAACAGACACAAACAAAGAGCCGGTTAAACCTCCAGCATCTGAGGACAAAACTCAACATCCTGACCTCAGCGGTTTTATTTTGAAAGGAAAAACCAAGTCTTTTAGCCCCCCAATATTCATCAAATATGTATAAAGAAGGAGAAATAAAAAAGAGAAATAAATGGAAAGAAGTGAATATGGGATCACATTGATTTGTTGGACCTGTGAGCCTTGTTCTGATTGGCTGAAGCAGTTCTCACCTGCCTTTGAAGAAGGCGATGTAAACAGGAGACGAGTAGAAGTTGACGAACTGGAAGATGAACATTTTGAGGATGAACATGTCTTCATATTTAGTCTGAGTCCGATGCATCTCTGAGAAGGAAACAGCAGCGTCGTCTGAGTGTATATACACACTGCAGTACATCCAATAATACCACACACAACATCCATACTGTACATCTCCATCTGTGCACTGTGAGATTTTATATTTAAAGAAAGAGTCTGACCCACACAGCAACACTAACACGTCCACTCTGGATGGAAGTTATCATGATTTAATTCTTACCTTTAAACTTTGTGAGAACAACATCTAGTTTATATTCATGATATTTGTCAGTTCACTGTTTATCCTCTGGTTTGCATGTAATGAATAATAATCCCTGAATCCATTAAAAACTAATATGCTCCCACAATGGTCCCATAAAGTTTTTAATTTCTTACCTATTAACTGTCATTGAAGCTCACAATGGAATATTCCTAAAATCTTTTTTACTGTACTGATGATCTAAGCACATTAGAAACGTAACATTTCCAATATGAGAACGGACAAACATTGAAAAAAACTTTCCTAAATGTACTTTTTTGGGTTAATTCCAGGTTGGGTAACTTGAACTTGAAGGAAACAATGAAGTAATTAGTTTGTTAAAGTTAGATGAAATTAAAAGCATCAGGCCCCCAAAACTCCAAGAGAGATTTTCCTTGACAAAGAAGCTAAACAAAATAGTGCTTTATACACAAAATGTAACATTTTTATTTCATGAACTGTTTATAGATCACATTAAAGATGAGATAAACAAGTACAACTTGACAAACAAGTAATTAAAGACTTGATTTAGACTAAAATGTTTTTGCTCGTCAAAGCAAGACTAACATTGAAAATCAGACGACTAATGTGTGACTAAAATAGATTTTTGTTAAAAGGATAAGACTAAACCGAGGATGAGTGAGAAAGAAGGTGTGACTCACCCCAGCGGGTGAGGACGTGGGCCAGTGAGTTGTGAACTCTGGCCAACATGAGGATGACCAAGAGGTTCAACACAGATCCTGAAATGCTGGCTATCCTCTCAGCCTGGACAAACACACACACATTTAAGATCAGATATAAAAACAGCAACAGAAATATGAGCAGTGGAGTCCCTCAGGGAAGCAAACTTGAACCACTGATCTTTACATTAAACCTGAAATAGATGTAAAGAAGCACCTTATCTGTGTTCTGCTGTACTCACAGAGAAACTGACGAAGGTGTTGGAAGATCTGTAGATGATGATTCTGAGGATGGTGCGATAGAAAATGATGCCGATGAGGAACATCAGCACCACAGCAACCTGCAGACAGGATGTTCAATTTACGGCCACTTCCTCAACACAGTATGAATATGTTGTTTCACGTCCCTTATTAGTTATTTCTGAGTATTTCTGAATATCTGTCTGTCCTAAAAGCAATTCTACCTTAAAATCAGATAACTAAAACCACTGCTCCACGTCATCACCCGCAGTGGATGAGGTGGAAACTCACCATGATGATAATGATCATGCAGCCGGTCAGAGTTCTGTTGAGTCGTTTATTGTTAGGAAAGTAAGGTTCCTCTGATCCAGTCACTGGGTTCCTCATGGTCATCGGCGCCATGGCTGTGAACTCTGGACGAGGTCGCTCCTGTGGAGGATGGAGGGACAGCATTCATGAACTTCCAAACATTCTTGCTATCAAAGATATTTGTAAGCATCATAAATAGGTCAATTATATCACACAACCTGAATTAAGCTTGCTACTTCTGCTCAGCGGTTGTCAAATAGACACAGTTATATATGCGAACTTAAACTACACATGTTTTTTCAGGTGAGACCAGTACCTCGATGTCCTGGAATTCAGAGCAGTCCCAGCGGTGAGACAGAGTAGAACAGCTTCTCTTCCAGTACTCCAGGAAGGTGACGGCCCACAAAGACATGAAGACACTGAGAAACACTGTTCCTCCATTATCAAACAGAATACCTGCCTACAGAGCCAGACAGGTAAATAGACAAAGACACAGGTGAGTTTACTGTGTGTTCAGAGCACAAAGCAAATGTCAGAGGTGGCACTCCTGGAGTTCCTGCCAAGTTCAGTCAGAGGCTCAGCTCAACAGAAACACTCACATGCACAGTCTGTAGCTGGCTAGCTCACAGCTAACATCTAACCTTTGGCTCATTGGCTGTTTGGAGTGAATAAACACAAATGATACAAATTATTGAAAATGGTGCAATGGCTTCACTTCCTGTCTGAAAACACCTTTAGGCTGAGTTCAGACCAACTTTGTTGCAGCATTAATTATGTAGAAAACAGCACATTTTCCGTTCTGGAAGACATTCATACTGTTGCACGTGGTTGTTCATATGACAAGAGACAGAAATTGTTGTGTGAAGAATGAAAGAGAGCTGAGTGACGAGTTCAAACCCCACCTACAGTACTTTGTCACCTCCACACAGCTGACCAATCACTCTGTGAGGTGGGTGTGATGTCACATTGTCTCTTTTAAAAAGTTACAGAAAGTGTTAAATACAAAACAGAGGTTTAAGACTCTGTTCAACCATCTGACAAGTAATTCTTTTGAAGCATACTGACACTATTAGAGACAGGTGGATTGTGGACGGATGAGTACCTTGTAGATGACACAGATGCTGGAGTAGTTCCAGTAGGAACAGATGTTACAGAGAGGACACATGACGAAGCTGTTTCCACTGCTACACACCTCCATCCTGTACACACACACACACACACACACTTAGCAATAAATACTTCACAGGTGTTTAACTCCTGGATGATGTTGGTCTTTACTAAGATTACATTGTGTAGATAAAGCTGAGTGTCATCAGCATATCAGCAGAGAGAAATCGATTTCCAAATGATTTGTCCAAGAGGAGCAATGTTGATAGAAATAAACAGGGTTTAAGATGGATCCCTGAGGTGATTATCATCTGAAAGTATCATTAAGTCCCTGATATGCAATGGATTGTGGGATACGGATGACCAAATTATAAACTAGTTGTGTCCTGAATTTCTCAGCTCTATTTTTGTCCTTGCTGGCTTTTTTAAAAAAACAAACTATGGTGTATTTGACTTCAAGAGCCTCAAAGAGTTTATACTTACGCTGGAACATCAGTGGCCATGAGCCAGAACCCAGATAGGAAGACCATTGTCCCAACAAGAGACGCCGGCAACAGCCACCCGGTGTAGAAACCTACAGTCAACAAACAACAAACACATGATTTATGACTACACTCAGCAGTCATATGTCTTATGGTTGCTCTTGATTATAAACTAGTTGTTGACTGATACACACCTCAACAATCAGCTGTAGTAAGTCTGCATCTACTTTTATTTTCTTGATGCATCGACATTAAATCAACCGCTACGTCCCTGTTGGATTCAGGGACCACTTGGAAGGACATGTTACTGCTACATGTCCACTATTTTATGTCTCTTTTATCACTGAAAGAGGTTGTTGCTGCCTAGAGAATATTTTTGGACTTTTTCTGAGTTCCTTTCTAATATTAACGAATTGCATCACAGGCCAGATCAGATGGTCTCGCGGGCTGTATGTGACCTAACTGGTCAAGAGCAGTCATTAGATACACACGGTCATAAGCTATAATTCATTATAAGTCCCATCTATAATGTTCCGTGGTTGTTAATGTAGTGCATCAGAAAGCATTATGTGTGTAGTTATAAAGATTTATTAATGCATTATAATTCACTATGAGTAATAGTGAGTAGTAGTATAGTAAGTGTTAACCATAGTTACTGTATCACATGGTTGTTATAGTTACCGAGCCAAGCAAAGTAAAGGGCTATCTTCTCTCCAAAATACTCCCTGATGTGATCCAGAGGTTGGTAGCGTCTAAAGCGGGACCACTGGGCCCAGTACACATACAGGATCTGTCTCAGACCTAAAGACTCGGGGGGCACCGGGGCTGTTGGTGGCTGGAAACGTCCCTGCAGACACAGTACAGAAGTAGAACATCAGGTCAGTATTTAGTCGGGTCACCTGCGCTGCTGTTAGCAGAGACGGGATTTGGTCGTTGTTAATCATTAATCTTTAGAATTTTAAATGTCAGGGTTCATCAGATCGACTCTTTATTCCATCTAACATCATGATCTGCTTTGTGAATAATGATGTAAACATGGTGACTGTGAAACAGGATCAAACGTCACCTCAGAACAGGTACTGGGTTGGGGTTTGGGGTTAGGTTTAGGAGCTCACCTCATGGAGCGGGTAGGCAGCAGTGAAGACCTGCTCATTCAGCAGTCGGTCTATTCCCACCTCCCCCTGTTTCAACGAACCGTAAGGAGTCCTGGCCAGGATCTCATACAGCTGGAGGGACAGGACACAATGACTGCAGGGACACACTGGACTGAAACAAACAACCGCTGGATCCTTCAGGATCAAAGTCTGCAGATCACTTTGTGTTCTGTTCTGATGGTCCACCAGCACCCTTGACCAATAGAAGCTTTCCCAGGATCTCTGTAAAGAAGGAGGAGTGTGTTCCTGGGGTCTACTGGGGCTTTGAAGGAGCTAGGCTACCAGACGCTTCCTGCTTTCAGCCTTTGTGCTAAGCAAGGCGAACCACGTTAGGACCTAGGACATGAAACTGATTATACTGTAAACAAGAACAAGAGGATCAAACTTCATCAGACTTAAGACTTGTAAATGTAGTTAATAAACATGATGATCAACTTTCTGCTAACATGAAATCAGTTCAAAGTTTTCATGTGATCTTGTTATAATGTTAGCTGTGATGAAACTGTGACAGATTTAGTTCACCACATGTTAATTCATGTTCGTTTGTGTAACGAGTGTTTGTGTTCTTGGTAAAATGACACCCGGCATGGAGTGTGTTTGTCTTTCTGGGCAGAGCGATGCATCTGTGAAGCGGGAGCAGTTTTTAATGCAACACAAAACGTCAACACATCACTAAAACCCTCAAATTCCCCCTAAAGGTAGCTTCAGAGTGTGTGTGTGTGTGTGAGTCTGTGTGTGTGTGTGAGTCTGTGTGTGTGTGAGTCTCTGTGTGTGTGTGTGAGTGTGTGTGTGTGTGTGAGTCTCTGTGTGTGTATGTGTGTGTGTGTGTGAGTCTCTGTGAGTGTGTGTGTGAGTCTGTGTGTGTGTGTGTGTCAGTGTGTGTGTGTGTGTGTGTCAGTGTGTGTGTGTGTGTGTGTGTGTGTGAGTCTCTGTGTCTGTGTGTGTCTCTGTGTCGGTGTGTCTGTGTGTCTGTGTGTGTGTGTGAGTGTGTGTGAGTGTGTGTGAGTCTGTATGTGTGTCTGTGTGTGCCTGTGTGTGTGTGTGTGTGTGTTTGTGTGTGTGTGTGAGTCTGTATGTGTGTCTGTGTGTGTGTGTGTGTGTGTGAGTCTGTGTGTGTGTGTGAGTCTCTCTTTCTCTGTGTGTGTGTGTGTGTGTTGTAGCTTGCTCTTTGTGAATGTGTGTTTTTGAGGATGTGTGTGTGTTTGTAGATTGTGTTTGAGAAGGAGGCGTAGCCGCTTGCAGCATCCGTCTGTTGACTGAGACATCCTGGACTCTGAGGGGGTCAGCGGGTCTACATGTCTGAACTAATCAGAGGACTCTGTGAAGACCACGTCTCCGTCCAGACTCTATAAATCCTGATCAGTTTGCTGCAGCATTAAGCTCCTCGGGTTGATGTGGCGTCTTGTAGTTTGGATTGTCGTCACTTAGTGTCTTTACTAATAAAGTTTAATGAAGTGTGACACAGAAGCCTGAGGGCCTCCCTGTTCCTGTAACAGAGTTCTGTTTGTTTTCTGGCTGTCGAGGCTCATGAAGGGACCTGGAGGGGGCGGGGCACATACAGTGCAGAGAAGATGACAGGTATGAGTCGGGGTGGGGGGGGCAAAATACTCACAATACCTCCAGTGTGGACATGACTGCCATCACACCATCGCAGTCGTTATTTTTTAGACTTGGTTACTGTCAGAACGGCTCAGATTAAAGCTGAGCTTACTGCTAAGCCTGAGTCTGAACTCACCACCTTGTGTCTCTGAGTCGTCTTAAAGAATGTCTCTCGGTTGTCGCTGCCCAGAAACCTGCAGACAGAAAACAGGTCAAAGCAGACCGGACTGTGTTAGTCCATAGACACTTCAGCTGCTTTCAGCGCGTCCACGTCACACAGAATCCTCTGACTGTTTCTCTGCTTTCAGCTCTAATTCTTTAACCAAGACTGATGTTTAGACTTCAAATGACACTTCAAATCCTTTCAGGTTTCAGACCTTCAGCTCTGGACAGAAAACAAATACAACGTCCTCTGAGAGACAACACATCCGCTGTTCACACACACTTTACTCTGACACTTCAGCTTCACTCAGCACTTCTTACAGCGCTGAAACTGAAACTTTATTCCGTTTAAACTTCCTGTTCAACTTGTTTCAGTGTTTCAGCGATTTGAAATGTTTCGGTTACATTTTTAGCAGCGAGCACACGAACATTAATTCAGACTTTTCTGTTTTAGACAACCACAAAACATTTGCCAGATAAAACCTTTGTAGTAAAACATGTTGATATTTCTCAAAGAAAGAAAAATCTAATTTAGGTAAGAGAACTAACGAAGACTCTGATGGGATGAAGATGTGTTTATCATGGTGGTACCTCTGCAGCTTGTTGGTCCTGAACTGACAAGTGTAGTAGTCAGGTGGGGGGTTGGGGACGTCCTGGGACAGAGGGCTGGGGAGGGACAGCCGGGACAGCATATGCTCAGACCAGTTAATTATTGGAGCGGTGACCACCTACAGGAGGACAGAGAACACACTGAGGACACACTGTGAGGACACACTGAGGACAAACTGAGGACACACTGTGAGGACACATTGAGGACACACTGAGGACACACTGAGGACACACTGTGAGGACACACTGTGAGGACAAACTGAGGACACACTGTGACGACACACTGAGGACAAACTGAGGACACACTGAGGACACACTGTGAGGACACACTGAGGGGACACACTGAGGGGACACACTGAGGACACACTGTGAGGACAAACTGAGGACACACTGAGGGGACACACTGAGGGGACACACTGAAGACACACTGTGAGGACACACTGAGGGGACACACTGAGGGGACACTGAGGGGACACTGAGGACCTACTGAGGACACACTGAGAACACACTGTGAGGACAAACTGAGGACACATTGTGAGGACACACTGTGAGGACACACTGAGGGGACACTGAGGGGACACTGAGGACACACTGTGAGGACAAACTGAGGGGACACATTGAGGGGACACTGAGGACACACCAAGGACACACTGAGGGGACACTGAGGGGACACTAAGGACACACTGAGGGGACACACCGAGGACACACTGAGGGGACACACTGAGGGGACACACCGAGGACACACTGAGGGGACACTGAGGACACACTGCTCTCAGGAACTTTGTGGTGTCTCCTTGCACGCTTCATGAGTTTGTTTAACTCCTTTCAGTCTGGGACTTTTTCTGAAGAATGAAATAATGATAATAATAATGAGGCTGAGCTCAGGTCTGTGTTGTCTCTGAGGAGGAGAAGTAGGAGGTGGACGAGGAGGAGGAGGTGTGTTACCTGCAGAGGGACTCTGAGACTGATCTCCTCAGCGTAGTAACAGAGGATGCTCCACGGAGCACTGAGAAGCACAAAACAGATCCTTGTCTTCATCTGAAGGACGTCCTTCTGTGGAGAGACACAGAGATTCAACTGGAGACTCTTCATCCTTCATCACTTACGGAGTCCCACAAGGGTCAATTCTGGGTCCCCTCCTCTACCTCTCTTTCAATCTTCCCCAGTGGTGGACAGTAACAAAGTACATCGACTGAAGTACTCGAGGTACTTTTGAGGAACTTGTGCTTTACTTGAGTGCCTTGTGGTCACTTGTACTTTTACTCTTGATACTTGAATCACTGGTTGCTGAAATACTTTGTTTTTTTTATTTACACTGTAACTGTAGGACTTCAGTGATCAGCATGTTTATTTAAATGTTTGTTTAAATGATCGGGAAACTTCCTCCAGCGGTGACATCATGTGACAGATGAGGAACTGATCACTGTTCAAACACACAGGTGTTTGCTTGCATGTCTCAGAGATGTGATGTCTTCAGGTGCGTTTGTTTTACTAACCTGTTCCAGGAGCAGTCCGGAACTTCTCAGTTTTTTCAAAAACTTCTCCCTCTGCTTCCTGTGGGTGGGGTTAACGCCTGCACCCTCCTCCTTCTGTGAGTTCAGAGGCTCCTCCCACACCAACACGAAATCTGTCCAATAGAAACACAACATTCAAACCATCACTCATATGACGTCATCACTGCTATTCCATCTGCTATTGGCTGGTCTTCGGTGATGTCACAGGAAGTTCTTTCTATTTCGATGAATGTGTTTGGCTGAAGTTTCTGGTCTGGTTCATCCTGACTGACTGAAGATGAAACCGAACAGAAAGTTTCCTGCTGTCATTATCCCAGAGGGTGGATGTAGCGCCACCATCAGGCCGAACATCCAGCTCGTCACTGTTTTTGTTTTTGAAAAATGTCTGCTAAAGTGCCCCCTGGGAGCCAAAGCGCGTGCTAAAGTGCCCCCTTGGAGCCAAAACGCGTGTTAAAGTACCCCCTGGGAGCCAAAATGGGTGTTAAAGTGCCCCCTGGGAGCCAAAACGCTCTCTAAAGTGCCCTCTTGGACACCAAAACGCGCTCTAAAGTGCCCTCTTGGACGCCAAAATGCGTGCTAAAGTGCCTTCTTCCGTGGCGAGGACACACCATATGTGTCCTTTTTTTCCTTTTCGCCCCTGCCCTTCAAAAAGTCTGTGCACGCCACTGCTTTTAAGCTTGATTATTTGTTGAACCATTGATTGATTGATTGATTGATTGTAAAACAGTGAAAAAGTCCAAGGTTTATGTCACAGATTCCTGTGACATAACAGTGATGGAGGAAGTTTAACATCTTTTACTTCAGTTTGAGTATGGAAGTATGATCGGGGACATGTATTTCAAGTATTCAAAGTAAAAGTACTCGGTGCAGTAAATCACTAAATGTACGTAGTTACACTCCACCGGTGATGAACAGGAAGCAGTTTGATCGCTGATCGTCAATGTGTCGTCTCAGCCAATATTGTCTCAGCACGGCGTTTGTTTTACTCACCAACTCGAGTCGATCTGTCACTGAAGACGTTCCTGTCCCGAAGACGAGCAGGTGCATTCTGGGAAATCATCAACACAGGTAAAAAGATTTCACGTCCATGTTCACCTGTCAGAATTAAGTTTGATCCGACTGAATCATGACATGATGTGAATGTCAGCACTGTTTCAAGCCTCTCATCTGATTGGCTGAAGGTTTTCAACTGTGTGGTCCTGATCCATTAATGATATGAAGAACAGATGAAACTAAGCTTTTTTTTTGCAGTGACCTTTAAGGATTTTTATAAAAAATATCTGGATTAAACATGTTTGAACAGATTTTTTCCATGTACTGGTGAGTGTGACTCGACCGACGATGACGAATGATGGAAGTTCCTCATTTGTCTTCATCATCACTGTTCTTTGAATGGCTCTAGTCTGAGGTTTGTGTTCTTTTTCTTGTCTTTATTCAGTTCATTAGAGCAGATTTGACTCTTCCTGCTGCTGTTAATGAGACTGAAGACAAACACTGTGATAAGAGGAGGAACAGAACAAACACCAACGGTTCTCTATGGTTCTCTAACGACTCATTATGTCTCAGTGTTAATCTGTGTGGAGCCACTCTGTCTGCTTCATCACACACTTCCTGCCTCTGCCACACAAAAACAACACACACTGAAAGTTCACTAAAAACCAGCTGGGAAGCTAAAACACTGAAGCTGCCAGTCTGTCCACTCACAGGAACATTTCATGCCACAAATGCAGCTCCGATCAGCTCCAGAACGTCTGGAAGTTGTGTTTTTCCCCCTTCAGGTGTTTGGTGAGAGGATTCAGGGTGTGAAGAATCAATAAAAGGACATGAACACATTCAGTGTTTGATGTGGGAGCAGCTGATGTAACGACATACAACATGAAATGATTGAGCTGCAAAGTAACGAGCTGACTGACCCACACCTGGAGAACTAGCATCATCATCATCATCATCATCATCATCATCATCACTACCATCTGACGTCAGACTCCTCACCAAAGACAAAAATCCAAATCACTGGTTCATTTTAGAGAATTTTGTAGGAGCTGAAAGAGAATTTGACTCCTTCTAAACTGGTCAACTGGCTCCGGCTGATTACAGATGTTTCTTATCAGTGATGTTAGTGAGGAATATTTTCCTGGTAGTTTAATTCTGTATTTCAGGGTTGAACTGTTGACAGAGACCAAGCTGATTTATAGTTAAATAGATATGTAGCTGTAGATCTATAAAAGGTTGAATAATAGAACGTTCAGAGGCTCTAAAACGCTTCCCTGTGGAACTCCACATGTTCTCTACTTTTCAATCAATTCCTCCAAATCTCCTTCTGTTTTCTCAACTTTCTGTCTTCAACCTTAAATCTTTCCAATCGCCAATTATTTTGTTATTGATCAGGTCTCAGACACAGACAGATGTTACCATGGCGATGCTGCCGTAGTTGTTCTCCGGCTTGGTTTCCATGTTAATGAGTGTGGCGCTGTCTTCTTTCTGGTCGCCTCTCCTCCTCATCCTGCCTCACCTCCTTCCTCCTCCTCCTGCAGATCTGCAGACACTCAACACACACAGATATATTTACTGTTTATTCGTGTACTGTGCGAGTGTTCATGTCAAAGTCTTGTTTTAAAACCTTAAATACTTATTTCATGAATTCATGTTATTCTTGTATTGTGCAAGTGCATTTGTTTGCTAAGCCCCGCCCCACCACAGTTCCTGTATCTAACCTGTCAGTCAACACACACAGTCAGCTGTGAAACTGAAACAACAGAAACGTCAGCTGACATTTGTAAACAAAGTTACATTTAGTGGTATGGACCGGAGCCAGCTGGCAGAGCTCTGATTGGCTGTTGGGTTCATGCCAACCATGTGACACCCTTCACTTAGTTAATTCTTTTTTGTTTAAGTGTAATCTTTTGATTTACATTCTGACCTGTAACCTGTCTGAGTTTTTTCTTTGTGTGCTTTACTCTGGTTGCTGTATTGTCCTCCTGTCAGTCACCTTTCTGTAGGAAACATTCATCAGTAATGAAGTTTGATTAATTGAAATGTATTAAAACACACAGATTCTGATTCTGAAGAGATTTTTTTCTGCTTTGTTTTTTTTTTCTTCATTTAAAACTATACTTTTATTTACAGTTTGACTTCTGTACTTACAACATTTTAACATTTTTGTATTGGTCCTTTTTCTCAAGTACGTGATGTCAGTACATAACTGATCAATAAACTGAAGAGAAATCTACTGGACTGATAATGTTCGATGTTTTCCAATGAAACTCTAAATGTGAAGTTTTCTGATGATTTTATGACTTTAAACTGAGTCTGTTTGTGTTTTAAGACACAAGCAGTTTTGGTGTGAGTACTTTTACTGCGGTAAATAAATACTGACCACTGACAACTGGTGCACTTAATTATTTCTAATCAGCTAATAAAGGTTTCACTAAGTGACCTTTTCTTAGCTTGTAAACAGCACGTCAAGTCAATCAAAATGAAATATTTCCAACAAATACCTGTTTGATTTACTTTGATTTAAATGAATTCATCTTCACAGAAAATAAACTCGATCTTTTATAAAACGCTCACTGATGAATGTCAGCTGTTACAGAACGTTGTGTCTTTTTTTCTTCAACATCAGTTTGAAATGATTTCAGATCAGGAAATAATCTGGAGTTATCATGAAAATGTAATTATAAAAGAGACTTAATAAAGGACTGTGAACGACATTTTCAAAAACAGACGTGTAGTCATTTGAAGCTCAGAACACACAGAACAACAACTTCAACTAAAACGAAACAGAACTGATTCTGAGTTAAAGAATTCATTTTTCTGTTTCATCTCTTTGCAGACTGAGCAGTTTTAGACTTTGGAACAGAAATAAATTTAACTGACACAAACTCAACTTATCAAGAGACAACAACAGATGGATCAATCACCTCAATGTCTCCCCCTAATCGTCTAATAACTCTAACCTAAACCTAAACCTGGTTCTAACCTCACCGCTAAAACCAAGTCTGACCCTTCAAACAGCCCTTTGAGGCTGTGAGGACCCTCAAAAAGTCCTCACTTTCCTAAACTGTCGTCAGCCTTGTTTGTTAAAAACTTGTTCTGGTCCTCACTATGTAGCAAGTACAAGTACACGTTAGGACTTACCTGTGCATACAGTCAGGGGCTCGGGTGACTTGCAGGAGAGTTCCAGCTCGAGCAGACCAGCTGTGTGTGTGTGTTCAGTCTCCAGTTTCAGACTGACTACTACAAGTCCCGCCCCTCGTGTTAACCCCGCCCCCTGCTGCAGAGCCTCCTCTGTCATAAAAACAAACACTCACCTGAAATTTGTTCCTGTCGGGTGTTTTGGAGGAGAAATAACTAGAGAAATAACACAGGATCTATAAAGCAGCCATTTAGCATTTAAACAAGATAAAATAAAAACAACAGAAAAACTCTGCAGGTTGTTTCATCGGTGGGGGATTTACTTCGGTAAAAGTGGTAATATCACAGTGTACAGGTACTCTGTTACAAGTCAAAGTCCTGCATTTAAAACTGGGTGTTTTTACCACATCCTGTACTCTCGTACTGCATTTTGAAGGAAAGCTTATGTGTGTTACAGGTGTGTGTAGATTTCATAATCAGAGCAGACTGTGAGTGTTTATCATGTTCAGTGTTTATTATGTTTCTGTAGCTCTGCATCTCCAGCTGTTTGTAATGCAGCTCTCTGATTGGACAAGCAGAGTGGCGACGCCCCCTCAGGACACAGAGTTTTCAACAAGCTGAGTTTATTCTACATCAGATCTACTGTTGTCTACTGCACACACAGATTACTACACAGTGGAGACCCCTGACACACACACACATTTACACTTCTATACTTGTGAGGACTCACTGACAGAACACACTCCATAACCCCGAGCTCAGCCAAAGTCATGTCCCCACAATGCAAACATGTCCTCACTACGTTGGTTTAAGAGACTGGTCCTCACAAAGATAGACGTACATAACACACACACACACACAAACACACACACACACAGAAACAGAAACGTCTTTGGCAGGAAGCAGCTTCTTCTTCTGCTTAACACACTATGACACACACACACACACACACACACACAGGAGCTGCACAGGATTGGACTGTGATGTCATCATGACAGTGATGTCATCAGGAGGCGAAGCAATCACACACACACACACAGACAGTATACAGTGAGAAACTGACTGTAATATTCAGGTGAGCAGGCTGACAACTCCACCTGCTGTCAGAGTCAGGTTCCTGCACTGGACAGCAACACTAAGGGATTATGGGTAATGAAGTTGAGGTATCGTCTTTAAACTAACATGATGTTTATTTTTAAAACCAACAGTTTAATCTGTGATGTAGCTGGAACACTTCAGCACTCTGCCTGAAACTCTGTAATTTACAACACTTCATATTTACTATTCCCGTTCTATGTTACATTCTTTATTTCTTTTATAAAATCCTCCTGTTTCTCTATTTACTATTTTTACTACCGGTCCAGCTTTCTTCTCTCAAGCCTCTAACGGCAGAGGGAGACGTGTGATGTTCAGGGTCTGTATTCATCAAACGGCTAAAAGTACAATTTTTGGATTTAGAGAAAGATAATGATAGTACATGAACGCCCGAAGCTTTTTTTAGCTCGTGAACGCTCCACGTTCCTTTCAGTTTGTGAACACCCCACGTTCCTTTCAGCTTGTGAATGCCCCACGTTCCTTTCAGCTCGTGAACGCCCCACGTTCCTTTCAGCTCGTGAACGCCCCACGTTCCTTTCAGTTTGTGAACACCCCACGTTCCTTTCAGCTTGTGAATGCCCCACGTTCCTTTCAGCTCGTGAACGCCCCACGTTCCTTTCAGCTCGTGAACGCCCCACGTTCCTTTCAGCTCGTGAACGCCCCACGTTCCTTTCAGTTTGTGAACACCCCACGTTCCTTTCAGTTTGTGAACGCCCCACGTTCCTTTCAGCTCGTGAACGCCCCACGTTCCTTTCAGTTTGTGAACACCCCACGTTCCTTTCAGCTCGTGAACGCCCCACGTTCCTTTCAGTTTGTGAACACCCCACGTTCCTTTCATCTCGTGAACGCCCCACGTTCCTTTCAGCTCGTGAACGCCCCACAGCTGTCGTATCACGGCCTGTGATCTCGATGTGAGGACAGAAGGTATTTTATGTTGTAGACACCTGTGAGACTAATCTGTGACTTTACTGTAAAATAAAGACCGACTTGGTCTGACGTCTGATGGGACGTCGTCATCGTGTCTCATCAGGCGTCAGAGCTCAACAAACAGCTGATTTAAGGCGCTCATTTTAAGGCAAAGTCAGTCTTAGAATAAAATCTAATCTTTAAGGCGCTTGATTTTTTCTCACTGATGTTAAGATTGATTAATTAACACAGAACTCTACAGGCTTTTTGGTTACCATGACAACGGCAGCATGGTCACTGGTTACAGAGGGTTGACAGAGGGATGGTTTAAAGTGTACAAAACAACACCATTTACACTGTGAGGCTAAATCCTTTCATTTGACCTTAAAGCTGCAGATAGTAATGATTTAATAAAAATATTTTTTTATTAATTAACAGATCAATTAAAAGGTATTTTTAATGGTTTATCTTATAAATTCAGGATGGTTTTAATGCCATTTAATGAATTTTACACAGTGCCCATAATCTATTAAAACCCCGTTTTAATCAAATCAATTACACCAAAATTTGAAGCGAACCCCTGAATTTGCACCTCATTTTTAAAAAATTTAGGTCCGTTTAAGGCACAAATTAAGGGGTACATTATGAAACAAAACCCTTCTTACATTAAAACTCCATCAATTTAACCATTAATATTGATGCAATTAAGGTAATTTAACAACACTTTAAGGGGATAATTAAGGTATAAATCAAGAATTGTAACAAGATTTCTCAGTAGGTTAAGTTAAGGGATCTCTGGCTAACAAACAGTCAGATGAAGGTGCTAATGGCTTGACTATGAAAGTGTTAATTGTTAAATATTCCTTAATTTAACATTAATTCATAGGATTTTAGGAATTTTTTTGTTGATAATTCAAAATTTGAGGCATTTTTCTTAGCCTTTAAGGCAACATTTTAAATTCGGTTTAAGGTTTGTTTTAATTTTTAAGGTGATGATGTCACTAATTAACATGGTTTGTTGGGGATGAGCAGTTGTGTTTCGGTTGTCACGACAACGCAAGGATGGTGGTTAGTGGTTTCAGAGGGTTGACATGTGGTTTGACGACTGAACATTAACACGTTTCATTCTTTCATCAGTGACATCCTTTTGCCTTGAATTCCATTAATTCACCCCTTAATACTGATGAAGTTACGGCCATTTTAATGGGTTAATTGTTCACTGGATTGTAGATTAGATTATCTACATGGTTTAAAAACCCTGTAAGGGATAAACAAGCCTTAAAATGTACCAAATAGCATGAAAACCATTCCTTAATTTAAACTTTAAATGGCCTCAATTAAGATAGAAATTCAAAGACTGTTTTCATGCTACTTAGTCAAGCTTAAGGTGTTTTTACTCCTTAAAGAACCATTAAACCATGAAATAATCAAAAATATAAATTAAACCCAAATCTGGTTGAACCCCAAAACGTGCACCCTAAAATGTCCTTAATTGAAAAATGTATTGGATGACAGCTTCCTGTTGAGCCACCTGGCCATGACTGATGATGTAATAGTTCAACTTTGTATAAGCTCATCACAGTGATGTCATCAGAGAGAGACTTACAGCGCTCTTTCATACAACAGACAACACACAAACACACACACACACACACATAAACCAAAGCCCATTACTCATAATCAATAACGGTGATAAAGCTGAAATCAGCAACATCGTCCCATGTGGCCTCATCACCATCATCATCATCATCATCGTCAGTCCTTCATGTCTCCGTGTGAAGTCCACTGATTCCGTTCAGATTCCAGACAGGAAGTCTCTCGTCTCTAATTAACAGACTTATATTAACTGTAGATTACACCTTCGACGCCCCTAACGAACACCTGATCACCTCCTCACGTCCGCTTAATAACTTCAAGATAAACTGCTGATAATTAACAGACCAAGGTCCTCTACTTAAGACACTAATCAGCCGGTTAGTTAAGAAACTCACCTGTTAATTAACAATCTGGCCCGTTAACAAACTAAAAGTTTTCTGCTTAATAACAGACAAGTTTCCTAACTGACACACCGACCTGTTAATTAACGGACTGACCTAATTAACCTGCCCCCCTCTGACCCTATCCTCTTCAGTCTGTCTACCAGACCTCACAGCGCCTCCCAGTGTTCATGGGTGTCCCTGCAGGACAGTTGAAGTGGTGGCTGAAGTCCGGAGAGTTGGCTAGCGTGCCGATGACTCTGTATCGGGGTGGGCTGTGGGGGTCGGTCACCAGGCCCTCATGAGCGCTCTCTGGTGTTCGAACTGAACACCACACCTGAAAAACACAAACAGCAGACTTGGTTAAATCTTATAAGAGGTGGCAGGAAGTGAGGTAACAGACCGAGAACAACATGCTCCAAATGTCCCTGATCACAATCAAACCTGTGACATTGTGGATCATGGTCAGAGCCTTAAACCTCTAGACCACCAGGACACTGTGGGTCATTTTTCTGATGCTTTTTTTTCCAGCTCTGGCACAGGAAGTCGATGTTCCTGCAAGTCCAGAGATTTAGTGTTGCACTCCCATAAAGTTACAGGACTCATGAGAGACAGAATGGACCAAATCCGAGCAGCAGAGGTCGATATGTCCTGAGCTTTAGAGTGAAAACACTGGATTCCCAACTGGACAGTGTCTTTCATAGAGCCTCCCTTAGAATCACTGAAGACGTAAGAAAAGACATAAGAAAAGGAAACCAAACCTAAACACCAACCTAATACCCCCTGCCGACTGACATGGTGATGGGTCAAACTCAGGTTGGGGTCTACCTGCAACCCTCCATCACAACACGTCTCTGGACCAGGGTTGGATGCAGGTCTGAACCTGCCTGATTTAAATTACCTGGTGTGTCTATCAGAGGCTGAAATTCAATGTTATTGTTTGATTTGTCTGTGGAGCCGACAGTATAAGCTACATGGAACACAGGAGTCTTTGCTAACAGAGTGTCTCACATCAGGTGTTTAAACACCAAGAGTGGACCTGAACACGTACGTCTTCTGTATGAAAGTGTTGTTTAATTAAAGCCATGTTGTGATATGGAAAATTTGGGTAGTAGTACGCCCATAAATCAGTGTCTCATCAGTATAGAGTATAACATCAGGACAAGCAGAATATAGGCCATGAAAAGAAACAGAGGCGGCCCCAGTACAGAACCTTGTGGGACACCGTTCTGTTGAGAGGGAATCTGAGCTGCTACTGTTTGTCTCACCTGAGCAAATCCCACGAAGAAGAGCTGATCATTGGTCAGGTTGACGGCAGGGAGTCTCTTCTCCTCTCCACTTCTCTGGACCCACGACCGGTAGGCCTAAAGAGAAAGCTCCAGTTTAGTTGAGATTATATTAGACACAGTTACCTGTTACCTGAGAATAACACAGCTCGGGCACTTTGGCTCATGTT
Organism: Chelmon rostratus; assembly: GCF_017976325.1. Classification (NCBI taxonomy): domain Eukaryota; kingdom Metazoa; phylum Chordata; class Actinopteri; order Chaetodontiformes; family Chaetodontidae; genus Chelmon; species Chelmon rostratus. The sequence continues at coordinate 28,621,970 of NC_055664.1, read as the reverse complement.
GATGCAGCATGTTGACACTAACATGGTATGCAGCCTTCAGTCCTCCGTTGTCGGCGATGTTTTCTCCGAGCGTCTGTTTTCCATTGACATGTTCTCCATTGACCAGGTAGTGGCTGTACTGATCCACCATGCACTCTGTTCTCTGGCGAAACGCCTCCACTGATGAGTTCTGCCACCACGGCCTCAAATTACCTTCTTTATCATATTCACGACCTGAGGGCGGGAGGGAGGACATCTTAATGAACAGTGAGACAAGTTCATGTTTATTCTCTCTTCTTTCTGTCATGCTAATCTATAGCTGTGTTCAAGGTCTGACTTCTAAACAAAGTGAATCTCACATCTAAGAGGCAAATATGACACACAGACCATCTGTTCTTCCAAGTGAAGGAAGAGTTACTAACCTCAACTTAAGGTTCAGAAACTGATGTATCCATAACATATTTTTGCTAAAAATACATTAAATAGGTTTGAATTGTTTGAGCAGTGCAGAGTTCATAATGAATAACAACCCTGAAGACCAAAGTAACCACCTCTCACTCTCCACAACCAGCTAGACACCAAGCGCAACATCAAAGAAACCAACAGCAGCACTTTAATGACCAACCTCAACACGAAACTCTCTAAAGCAGTAAATAATTAACTCTACTCGAGTATCTTCATTCCTCGCTCATATTTTCTGACAGGTTTCAGGTTTTTCTATCCAATCCAAGAAGGACCAGAGAATCACTGAACCCCAGATAAACATAATTAATTCATATTGAAGGGACACTTTAAACCTCCTAATCACCACTCAGAGAGTCAAATACGGTTTATTCTGAACACACAGCCTTTTTAATTGAAACACCATCCTCACAAAAGGGTTTGGTGAAGGGACGTCTATCTATCCTGTAAACACAGGAAACACAGGCCTGCACGGGGGGCCAGGATGGATGGGCTGTCTTCATGAGTCCTTACATTTACATCCTTGCTCAGAGTGCAGTAAACACATCATCTCCTCCAGCAGGAACTGAACATGTGACAGAAAGTAAACAGGATTGGAGATCCAGACTCACCCTGATCATCGAAGGCATGTGTGAGCTCGTGACCCATCACCACCCCGATGCCACCAAAGTTCAGTGCCCTGAAAACACAAACACAAAATTCAGCTGCGGTTTGTGTAAGATGTCTTCTAATGTTGACACGTCATGACTGTCACTGTTTTATCGGGGCAATAAGTCCCTACAGACAGGTGGACACACAGACAGGTGGATATAGAGGTAAACAGACTTGGGGTGGTCGTGGGCGTAGAAAGGAGCTTGTAGGATCCCAGCAGGGAAGACGATGCCGTTCTTAGTGGGCATGTAGTAGGCATTAACTGTAGGAGGAGTCATACTCCACCTGGAAGAGGACAGGAAGTTAGGAGACAAGGAGAGGGGGAGACAAGGATGGGAGTGGAGAGGTGGAGAGGAGTTATTTGGATCAGTCCATCAAAAGGGCCAGAGGTCGTTTTCACAAGTATCCTCAAAATGTCTCCAACAGTCGCAGCTCAGAGTTTCGTCTTCAGAATCGGATAACCAACGGATTCATAATTTCATGACGAGAAGAATGAATAAATCTGACGCACAAAGCAGGACGTCTGGAATCAGGATTCAAGCAATCACAGATTATCTGAGTCTACAACAAGATGTGTTAAATGAACAGAAAAAAAATCATCCACAGATTAATCAATAATCTAAATGATTTCTTGTCTCAGCTCTGACTGGACTCATCTGATTTGTTGGTGAGCTCAGTGGATCCTAATGAACCGCTACAGGTAGATCCTGGTCTCAGTGACCCTTCAGATGAAGGACCTACTTTCCTTTTAACTTGGCTAGATTAGATTAACGTGAAGTTTTGTGAATACGACCTCTGATTAGACGTGTGTGTTTGTCAGTGTGTGATCCGTTATGCTGGTGTGTATTGCTGCTCTTCATCATTATTACTGGTCTTTGTTGGGAGTCTTCCTCAGCTGGTCGGCCATCACTCGGGATGAGAAGTTGTAGAAGTTCAACATGTTCTGGAAGAAGCTGTCCTCTGACACTTCATACTGAAACACATATCACATGTTAATGATGGTGCTGAACAGCAGGGGGCAGCACAGCATCACCTGATCAACTGAACCTGAATGTAAACATCAGCCTCTCATCTACCTGTCCACCTGTTCTACCTGTCTGCAGGTGAATGAGCAATGAATAACAGCCGTCACTCACCCCATCATAAACATCGTCCAGCTCTTTGGGGTCCAGGATGAATTCTGGGAAACCAATCATATCGTAGATTGCATCTGCCTAACGAGGGACAAACAAGAACAGTTAGACCAATCAGCAGCTGTGATTCTGCCTGTCTGTCCACCTGTCTGTCAACCTGTCTTTGTACCTTGTCTTTGGCAGCCTGCCTCGTGTGGTCATCCATCCAGCTGAGTCGGTCCAGAGATTGTTTAAATGCTGAGCGGATCTCATTAATCATCTCCTCGGCCTGAGAGAGAGAAGGACAGGTGATGAACCAGACCAGACCAGACCTGTATCACGTGCAGGACAAACTGTCCCTGCTGTGGTCACCGGAATATGATCATTATTCTGGTGTAAACAACTCACGATCTCTTTGCTGTGTTTGTCGAAGGTCGCCTTAACGAAGAGTGCTCCCAGAGCAAAACCCAGAGTGTCGTCAGTGTTCCCAATACAGGTCTGCCAGCGGGGGGTGCAGGACTGCAACAGACCACAACCAGTTACAACCAGCGATTTTATACCAGTTACAGCCAGGTCCAGGCAGATCCAGTTAAAGGTTGTAGCAGACTTGACAAAACCAGTTACAGACAGCTAGAACCAGTTTCCCCGTATAAACTTGCACAGGTAAGGCTTCCTGGGTCACAAAACCAGATAGAACCAGTCCTAATTTTTTGAAAGGAGGAGGAAATAGAGCCTGCTGCTGCAGATTAGAGTCAGCTTGAGGCATGTGAACCCACTTACAGCACGTGCAGACCAGTTGGAAACTGGAAACTTTAGCACCTGCAGAGGTGGTAGTTGGTGGTAGAGCCATCTAAAGTGGAGACACTTCAAACTGGTTACTTCCAGTTAGAACCCATAAAAGCCAGTAAGAAGAAGAAATGCAGATAGATAGAACCAGTTAAAGCTCAACTAGTTCCATCACCAGGGACTACAGGTGGACTACAGGACTACTAACCAACTAACCAACCGTAGTAAGTGTAGTTGTTATACCTGCTGTAGTAAAATAAATAACAGTAACAGTGCCAGGAGTAACAGTCGTAGTATTTGTCATATTTATAGCAGTAACAATAGTAACAGTAGCATTTGTCACAGTAACAGTAGTGGTAGTAGTATTTGTAGTAGTTACAGCAGTAAAAGTAGTGCCATGTAGCTCTAGCAGTCACAGTGGTACTCCTTCCGGTAATAACAGTATTTATTTGTAGTATTTATAGCAGTAACAATAGTAACAGTAGTAGTTATTGTCACTATCACAGTAGTACTCCTTGTAACTCTACTCTACTAACAGCAGCAATACATGTAGTATAAGTACCTTCTTGGTCCCGTAGAGGCTCTCCAGCAGTTTGTCCTGAGCGTTCTCGAAGCGTTGATCCAGACTGGCCACACTCTTCTGAACCAGAGTCCACATCATGTAGTTATTCAACAGACTGAAGAGACAGACAGACAGACAGACAGGTGGTCAGAGCAGGACGACAGGTGAGACACCTGCAGCTAGTGGAGGTATCTGTGTCTGCAGTGAGACAGATGGTCAGTGATTGTTTCTGACCTGCGGTCGGTCTTGTTGATGAGCTCAGACACCTGCTGCAGGTACTCTCTGGCGTACAGGACGACAGGTTCAGTGTCGTTCAGCTCCAGAGGAGACAGAGAGGACAACAGGTAGTCCAACCAGTCCACGGCCGGAGCCAGCAGCTGAAACACCAATGAAGAAGAGACGGTAAATACAGACTTCAGACAGGGTCTCTGAAACCTGGACAGTTGGTCCACATTAACGCGAAGAGTTCACTTCACAATCTGCCTGTTTCTCTCATTTTTCTGTGGACGATTCGTCCTGATGGTGGCGCTAGACGAAAAGTAGGTGGCAGGAGGTTTTGTTTCAGAAGAGAAGAGGTTCAGTAAAGTCTCACATAAATAAACAGAAATAAACAAGTACAGATTAAAAGAAGCAGGAGAAGTACTGATGGTGTTGGCAGGTTTCCTCTCAGAGTGCACAAACTCCAACAACCTTCATTAATAAGGACGTACAAACTGTATGCAGCCTGACAGGCAAAACCAGGGGCAAAGAATGCTCACTGCAGTAACTGTGTCCTCTTCTTCTGGACTATCACAGCTGGACTGCGAGTTCAGGAGTAAAATCAAACTATCACTCTGGACCAGATCTGTCTGTCTGTCCCTCAGTCTGTCTCTGTCTGTCTCAGTAATCCTCAGTGTGGGAGCAGACTGCACCACCCGGGGGGGAGACGCTGAGATGAAAAACTAATCCATGCTGTCTGCTTCAGCTTTAAAAAGTCAAAAAGTGAAACCTGGAGTCTCTGCAGAGAGAAGACAGTCCAATGTCCACATGTGGACTGACGCTTCTCGTGTTTGCATGGACCCCACAAAGGCTGTAAACAGAAACCCAGGAAACCAAATCTGACCTGCGTTACTGCAGTTTGAAAGCTCGTTGATATAAAACATCACAAGTTCTGAGAACTTTGACAGAAAACTAGAAGATCTACAGCACAACATTCAGTTATGGGCGAGTTTAACCAAAGAAAGACATAAACATCTTCAAAACAAAGCAGATTCACTCAAATCTCCACTCATGAAAAACAGAAATGATGAGTCAGCCTGTTTGCTGCGGGACTATTTCCAACGATTTTCTATAATGTTACAAACTACACTGACTGATGTGAAGCCTTTGATAAGAGTGAAAATATCACACATTTACAGCACAGGTACATCAGCCTTCCTCACTCTGAGAGTCGACCTGGAAACAAACAACCTGAGATCAGAAAAAGCAGCTGATGAGGTTAAAAAAAAAACTCCAAATGTGAGAGGAGTCGACTGAAACTGCAGAGAAAGACGATTCAGCGCCAGCGAAGACACGACAGCCTCTCCTGACTCTGACATTAATATCTGACCTGAGAACATATGAAACAGCCCTCAGCGAGAGGCCTGGGCTGGTTCTGCTACGAGCTCAGTCTCAGGTAGTTTATTCAGTTCTACTTGATATTAAAATCATGTTGTCCTGCTGTGTTGGTTATTCTGTTCTGTGGTGAGCTGAAAGAACTAAAACACAGAACAGCTTTCAAACATTGAAGGAACATCAAAGAAGACGGAAGGAGAACGTTTTGCAAACATGCAGGAACAGCTTCACATTTTCAGTCTTGAGTCTGATTCATCTGTTAACTGGACAAAGTTGTTGTAATTTCTTGTTTCAGCCTTTGAGGGCGCTGTGAGCTGAACCACTGGCTGAACAGCTGGTGGGTCGTCTCCGACAGACACAGCTGATGTTTCCTCTTTTTACAGGACAAATGACTTCAAAACATGAATTAAAGATGAAACCAGAGGAAGAGCAGACCTGTAGAGGGCGCTCTGCTGCACAGACTCAGAATATCTGTCACTTCATCACCATAATCAATGATGACAATCGACAGCGTTCACTATTGAATGAATTCAGCACAAAGAAGAAGCTCAAAATGAACCTGCACCGAAATCCATCTGAAGCCTCCTTCATGTTCATATCAGCCATGTTTACATAATAACCTGTTATCTAACCTCTCTCTCTGCCACAGAGATGCAGGCACATAGCAACAGCTCTTGGCAACAGTTGCCATGGTGACCCCAGATGCATCTGCAACTCTAAAGGACGGAGAGCTGCAGCAGAGAGAGAGAGAGAGAGAGACTGCACTCTACAGCACAGCCCAGACCAGCACGGCTGATAGCACACAGCTTCATTACTGCCGGATAATCCCTCAGAAAGTCTTTAAACGTGGATGTTTAGAGGAAGCTGCCGATGAAACACTGCAGACACATGAACAGCGAGCAGGAAGACGGCATGAGACCGCTCACAGATCACACATGACCTCTTTACCTGTATTTATTTCTATCATTATAAACTGAATAGAGCAGCTCCGTCAACACTGACATGAAGGCTGGTGTTCATGAAGAGAAATTCTAAGAAAATCCTTACAATGATGATTTTTTCTTGTACTTTCCCGTCACAGTTCATCCTGGAAAAAGATCGAAGTTATTAACAAAGCGTCTCAGGCCTTCGGAGATCTGCTCCAGGGACGTACTGTTGGACTTTGAAGAGTTTCTGAAGCAGAGGAGTTGTTGTTGTTGGTGTGTCGGATGGAAGTCTGTCAGTTAATGCAGCTCATAAAAGCTGGGAACAGACAGAGATACTGACGGAAGCTGAGACATTTTTCCTCGTTAACTGGTCGATCAAAAAGATCGCACGCTAAAATGAACAGCATGCTATCAAACGTAAGCTAATAGATAGAACACCTATCAGCGTGTGAACAGGTGACTGCAGGTAGACCTGATTTTTCAACAAAGACATTGATCATCAGGCTGATTGATTTCACTGTCCGTTATCACTAAGAATGTCTTATTATCAACCAATCACACCTTGATTGTAGTATGAGTCACACCTAGCGACGGGGTTGAGCACGTGTCCTCGCTAAGGTCAAAGTTTCTTCGTTTCCTGAATCGCTCCTCAGTCAGGAACTGTTGTTAGAAATGTTGAGGCTCAGTTGGGAATGTTGGAAATGGAAAGAAGACTTCTGATGTTAAGCAGAACCATGTTTACCACCTTAGTTCAGCATGTTAGCATACTAGCACTAAACAGAGCTACAGCTGAGGCTGATGGGAATGTCATTAGTTTTGCAGGTATTTGGTCATAAAGCAAAGTATTAGACAAATGCACATTTTGGCCTGATGGTGGTGCTAGAAGCAAAGTCAGAGGATCAGTGAACCACATTTCAATTTCAGGCTGATCTGGCAAAGAAAATGTTGCAGTGACCAATCAAATACGAGCAAACACAACCTTTGTGACGTAAATACTGAACTTTCTCTGACGACGTGCCTGTGAATTTTCTCATTCATCCAGGTCATTGTAAGCTTTAGGGCATTCAGTCGTTCACAACTGGACCTCGTCAGTTTGTCTTAGAAGACGTTTCGCCTCTCATCCGAGCAGGCTTCATCAGTTCATGCCCAGCAGACTAGATAGGACAGCTCTAGTCCTAGTTTCTCTGATGACTTTGACCTTTCACTGACAAAAGATTTTTGTTGTTTACAAACTGTCTCATGCAACCCCAGATGTTCAGCGGACCACTCAGGTGATGTTCACCGCACCTGTAATTCAGCAATGGTGACCTTGTGGTAAATTTTCTCCTCATCTCGACGTTGGTCCTGCGGGACGGTGATGTTGGCAAGCGCTGTCTCAAACTCCAGAATCTGCTGCATCTGAAGCTGGGTGGAGCTCCTCTCCCCCCCCAGCAGCATCCCCAGCTCCACCATGTAGTCCAGGTAAGCCACCAGCACCTGGAATTTAGATAAACGTCTCATTTCTTTCATCAAACATCTCTTTGTTAAAGTCGACACTCTGAAACTTCGAGCTGCAATGTCACAGCCAAGCTGTAATGACAACACCCAGCTTCAAGAATTCTCACCTTCTCATTGGCTGTCTTGTTGAGGTAATAGTCCCTGGATGGCAGGAAGAGGCCTGATTGGTCCACCTGGGCAAAGAGAAAGACCATGGAGATTGTAACGACCACAGATCACTTGAGCTCAAACGAGTCTGACGTCCGATCACAGAGATACTACAGCTGTGGTCTGGTTCACAGTCTAGATCTGTCTGGTTTTGGTTCTGAGTGGTTCTGGTTGTGGTGTACCTGGATGACGTTGCTGTTGGAGTTTTTGGGGTCAGCACTGACTCCGACACTGAAGAAAGGCTGAGCTCTGTATGGACCAGAAACCACTTTGAGAACCTCCATGAAGTTCTCTTTCTCCCATGGACCTGTCATGTTCCAGCCCCCGATCTACAGGCAGAGACAGAATCCAGGTGTTGATCACAGGACAGACATACCGATGACTTCCATACTGTTGGAGCCTGGACAGCACGGACCATCTTTCTTGTAAATATGACTGAACTAAAACAGAATAAAGTTTCATCTCTTTAAAGACAAGATGACAAATTCTACGTCTGTATGCTGATGATATTCTCTTTTTCATTTCAGAATGTTTAAATGCTTTTCATCCACAACTTGCCTTCACAGATGATTTGCTGATACTGTTCATCTCCTAAACTTCACTTTAAGCTGTTAACTATTTCATGAGAAGACCCACACTGGATGATATATTCATTTCACCAGCTTCATACATCAGAAATATGAACTGTCAGAAATACTAAGTGATTTTGAATGGATTCGCAGAAAACAAACAAAAGTTTCTTTGATAAAAAGCTTTTTAATGAAGGCATTTTTTATTTTATTTTATTTTATTTCAGTTTTGAAGATTTTCAGTCACCCAGAAACATCATATCTGTCTCTGATCTTCTAAGCCATATTTTCTATGGTGTGTGATTTCCACATCAACCACTTACATGGTTGGATTAACTGAATATTGTGCATAATCTGACCTGCCTCACTCGTTTTATGTGATTCATGTGAAGCGCCTGCTGTAACATAGGTATTTTCCCTTTGGCATCAATAATGTACTCTATATATTTATCTTGATTATATACAGTGGACCTATAACTTGTATGCTCCTCTCTTCTGTCAGTTGTGTCAATAAAAGGCAAAAATGCCTAAAAAGTTACCACAAACACCACAGTGAGCCTGGAGCCTTCAGGTCCTCTGTGGATCTGGGCAGGTGTCCACTTGTTGATAACCGTGCATCTCCTCTAGTTTTTCAAATATCTGTTTCTGAACCAAAGTGTTTGACTGAGTAATCACACTACCATCCTCACACTCTGCTTCTACCACTGCCATCGCCAAGAGCTTGCTCATGGGGCAACTCTTGGGCCGAGACCTGCTGCACATGAGAAGTGTCAGGAGATAACTTCTGTTGTGATTTGGTTCTAAATAAATAAAACTGGAACTGAATTCTAAAAGAGACATCAAGTTTGCCTTGTTTCATGTTTAGAACAGTATGTCCTCAGCCTGTTTAAACATTGGCTGGCTTCAACTTTAACTCACCTTATTTTTAAATGTACCCAGCTGTCAGCGAGCTCTGAAAACTGACATGAACTCAGATAAAACAGAGCACTTTGCTGGAGCTGAACCATGTGATGCTGTTGTACTAGAGTGAAGCAGTTACCATGGTGACGAAGCATGTCTGGTTACCTTGGCGATGAGGTCTACGAGAGGCTGAGCTCCCAGCTCCTCGATCCTCTGTGTGTTGAGACAGGACAGGTAGTAGGACTGAGTCTTCCTCTCCGCCTCGCTGCTGCCGTTAAACGTCCCATTCTCTACAAGAACAAAAAAGGTTGGAAGTCACTACAGAGGAGTTCAGGTGGAGCAGAGAGGAGGAGGAGGAGTCGGAGGAGGAGTCGGAGGAGACATCAGAAATAAATGTCTCGCTTTTAAAGACAGCAGGCCCAGACTTCTTCTCCCTCAACGTTGACATTCTTCCTCAGTATTCCTGGTCTTGAATTCTTTCTCTCTGCAGTTTGTAGTGTTAATTAATGAAATGTTTTCCAATGAACGTCAGTCCTCCAACACTTAAACGAAGCCTTTAATCAAGAGGTGGTTTGTAAAACTCTGTGAAACCTAAAAACGTTAAAAGCACATGAAGTGAATGATCCTAACCCTGACCCCATCCCTTTATAAAGATAACATGATTTAGTCACCTGTGTCTCTCTCCACCTGTCTCTCTCCCTTTCTACCTGTCTTACCCAGCAGGTGTTTGAGCAGTGCCTGGTTCTGCTCCCAGATGCTGTTGAACGTGGACCAACGGGATCGACCGTCAGGCAGCGGGTTTTTTCTCATCCAGCCTCCGCAGGCGAACTGGTAGAAGTCCTGGCACGGGTCTGCGCTGCGGTCCATCGCCTCCACCATCTGACTCGCCACCGTGACGCAGGCCTCAGACAGGCACAGGCCGTGACCGCTGTCTGCAAAGCATCATGGGATAGAAAAAACTGAGTGAACCAGAGGGTCATGAGTCTGAAGCTGCAGGAGGTGCTTTACATGTTCAACGTCATGGAGGGATTTTACATAAGAGACGAGAAAGAAAGGAAGGAAGAAAATGAACACATAAGAAAGGAAAGAGTGGGCAGGAAAAGAAATGAGGAGAAAGGGAAGAAAGAAGGGCTGAAATGGGAGGAAGAGAAGGATGGGTGGAGACAGGAAAGGAAAGGGGAGGCAGAGGAGGAGAGGAGGAGAAGAGGAGAGAAGGAGGAGGAGGAAAGGAAATGAGGATGTAGAGAGGGATAGGCAGGGTATGCTATGAAAACAAAATAAAAAGAAAGGAAAGGAAAGGAGGAGGAAGGGAAGAAGTGAAGGAAAGGAGGACGATGGGAAGGCAGGGAAGGATGGGTGGAGGTAGGAAAGGAAGGGAAATGATAGGAAAGGAAAGGAATGTGGGGGTAGGGAATAAACTGGGAGGCAGGGGAGGAAGGGAGGTGCCAGCTGTCCAAAGGAGGAGAGGAGATGAGGAATGACAGTAGGAGGCAGATTAGAATCAGTGCAGTAGGAGAGAAATAGAAATGAAAGGAAAGAAAGGAAAGAAGGCAGTAGGAGGCAGAGAAGGAAAGAAGAGGTACAGAAGGATGGGCAAAGGAAATTAAAGAAAGGTAAGAAAAGGAGGAGCAAAGGAGTAAGTCAAGGAGGACAGAAGGAGGAAGAGGAGGAAAGAAGGTGGTACCTGAGCTGAATCCTAGTCCCAGGACCAGCAGACAGGCCAGCAGAGCCAGGAGGGCAGCCAGCAGCAGGACTGACAGCAGAACCTCCAGCTGAGTCCTCCTGCCGAGAATGTCCACACCTCCCTTCCTGAAACCCACCTGAGACAGAAGGAACAGCGAGAGAGACTGAATACAAACTGGACAAGAACTTTCTACAGACGTTTATCTCAAGCTCAAATCCAGGACTGGTCTCCTCCTCCTGGATCTCACACCTAAATCCTGGGAACATCCCAGGTGCCCAGTTTGTCCAGATCACCTTCACAGGGAGGCCTTGGATGGATATCTAAGCCCCTCACCTCGTTTTAAAGGTGGAACCCTGACACCCTGCCCAGGAGACTCGTTTCAGCTTCTTGGATCCACCATCTCTGTACCCCAGGTATTAGTCCACATAGAAAGTCCTTCTCCATGGATTCCCTGGACTCCTCTGACACCAGTTTTTGGTTCTGTGAGCAGTGGCGCTTGAAATGGGCTTGCTGGTTGAACCTCCCCTGGGATAGCCAGCCTGAAAGGACTCCTTCTTTGGCTCGATGGCTTCTTCTCCTCCTGGTGTCTTGCTACTTGCAGCTTCTTTGGTTGTTTCCACAACAGGCAACAAAGACCTTCTGGCCATACTGTATGTAATCCTAACAGGAGCCTCACCAGATCTTCCCAGTTAACCTGTTTGGTCCAACCTCCCAAACCTCCTTCTCTTTACACAAGTATTCAAGACACACAGCTACAGATCTGATGACACAATGACAAAAAGTCATTCTCTGACCTTTGGCCTCAGGTGTTCTGGTTCCAGGTACACTTTTGCTCCAACATAGTGTTTGTTACGGACAATCCCTGACTGGCAGAGATGGGGTACTGGTGGCAGCTTTATTGTTGAATGTGTTGAACTGTGTTTGATTTCAGGTGCAGGTTCACTTAGGTTCAGATTCTGCCAGCCATTCCTCCCAATCAACCCTTCATCCAGGTTTCCAACAGACACCACCTCCAGGACCTGAACTGAGGACTCCACAAAGGACGGATACTCTGCACTGCTCTTCAACATGGTTGCACAGACTCTTTATGCTTTAGGTCACCATCATACTCGACACTAACACAGCAGCACTCAGCGGGGGTTCAGCCACCAATCAAGGTGAGCTCAGGTATTTGTATTGTAATGGACTGGGTGACATGTTGGTGTTTAACTGTTCTGTGTCACTGTGTTCAGAGAGAGCAGGTCAGCTAAGACAAACAGGACCGTGTGATTGGCAGAAAGTTTCCATGTTTGTTGTTCTTTAGAGTTATTTTGTCAGACTACAGGTGGGAGTCTGAGCTAGAGGCTAGTCCAGACAGCTAACGCTATCACCAAGTTCTGTGATGATCTATTAAATAGGTGCAAACACACATTAGAACACTTTAGAACTTGAACACTGCACATCTGCTGTCTGATAAACCTTTAAACACATCACTCTGTTACTCGAGCTGGACTCCCTGGATCAGATTTCATGACGTCCTCTTCTTTAAACAACACGCAGACCCCTCTGCTGTTTTAATGCAGAGCAGATTTCAGTCTGAATGCCCACTTTCTGACATACGTTACAGCATATTAGATACCACTGGAGCTAACAGCGCTGCCTTCTTTCTTCCCCCTCTGAGAGTTGACATTTGTTGTTCCAGAGTTTCTGACTGGCAGCGCTCCAGACCCCCTGCTGCTTCTCTCTTTGTGGCTGGTGGCCCCATTTTGTGTTTGCAGTCTGAGCCCCCCAAGGTCTGGCTCGAGGAGTGGGCTCTTTCCCGGGACTCAAATCTCTGTGAGTCTAGGACTCCACCTGGGACCAGTTGGCCATGAGAGAGTCTATTTCTGTTGTCCTCAGCTTGGCTGGATCAGTGTCCTCTCTGAGTCTCTCTTTTCTGTACAAACTTCTTGTTATTCCTGTCTGTGTGTTTGTGTGTTTGCTGCATTCACTGACCTCCACTCTGTCAGGAGACGAGGCCGCCTCAGCCGGAGCGTCCGACACTTCCTCCTCCTCCAACGTAGCTCGCTTGTAGTTGGACATCTGTAGAGAGTGAGACAGATAAACAGAGAGACAGAGCTTCTGTCGGTAATGTCCACACTAATGCAGATAAATTAGGAAACTGTCCGGATAAATCTAATCTGCAGGGTGGAAACAGTAAACAGGACTTTTCAAAATGCAGCCATATGATCATCAACCTTCACAAACATGGTCAAGTCAGCCTGTCCAGTGTGAGAGGACGAGGACAAGACAAGGGGGACAAAAACTGTGAGACGCAGCAAAGCACTAAAGCTGCAGGACAGACTGCAGGACAGACAGCTGATGGGGTGAATCATCTGTTTCCCTGCCGCTGTTTTACACGTCTGTTAACATAGTGTCATATCACCAGCTCGTCTTTATAAACGGCAATACCAGCGCTCCCCTGCACTATGACCAGCAGAGGGCGCTCTCCAGTCGAACGCTGCTCTGTATGACTGCACACATGTGCCGGCAGATCTGAACCCGGCGCACGGCGACACAACCTCAGCGTCTGTTTACGCGAGTGAAATGTTAGGAAATAAAGTTCGGCATTCAAAGTCTGCAGAGGAAACAGTCGAATGTCAAACATTTCAACTCTTCAACATGGATACCACAAAATTTGGTGATTTGGTATCGATGGCGCCTGGATGCTAATTAGCAAACATTAGCATGCTAACATGGTAAACTCAGATGATGAACATTGTGAACATTATACTCTGTAAACATTGGCATGTTAGCATGTTGACATTAGTATTTAGCTCAAAGCACCACTGTGTGAAAGTACAGCCTCACAGAGCTGCTAGCCTGGTTTAACTACGTCTGTTAGCACCGGAGGATGTGAGGTGGTTCTTCTGGTTGTTGCTGCTCTCTCTGGGCGGTAGATGAGATGTAAAACTGCTGATGTGTTAACCTGTGTACTTCCTGTTGTTTCTATTGATCTCTGTACTTCAGTATTTATTATTCATTGCTGTTGCTAAAGTCCTCCGCTGGGACTCCGATATCAGCTTGCAGCTCTTGACAGTTTTACACACATTCACACTTTACCATTAAATACGGATGTTTGACTGATGTTTTTGTGTCCACAGCAGCAACCTCTTCATCATCTGTTCTTTTTTGTGCAGCCATGTGCACTGAGTGCTGTGATTGGCTGCTAAACTCCACAGGAAACAGTATAGTGGACTCTGTAAAAGTAAGACAACAAATCACACGTTTTGGTGTGAGCCACACATGCAAATGGAACTTTGAATAAAAACAGAATCAAACCCTCAACCACAGAAAGGATGAAACGTCTCCACAGAGCAGTGAACTGCGCTCTTAAACCAACTGAATAAATCATGTTAACCAGCTTTACAGCTGCTGGTGAATGGATGTTCACACACAGCCATGCTAGCTGTTTCCAGTCTTTATGCTAAGCTAACTAGCTGCAGCTTCAGACCTGATAGTGGTACCAATCCGGACGTCTAACTCTCAGCAAGTGAAGAAGAGGATTTTACAAAATAAAAGGAGAGTGTGTCAGCGTGGAAGAAGAAAAGCAGAAGAACACAAACGTTGAGATAAAAACAGGAGAGACTGTAAACATGAATTCTTTCCTGTATTTGAAAGTATACAGAAAGACACAGAGTATAACGTCTAAATTGTTACTGTGTATATATACTTCAGGTGTGTATATCGGTGTGACAGTTTATTGTTCTTTCTGTACTTTGGTTTATGTGGGATGATTTGCTGGTTGGATGCTGTGTTACGCTGTACTGGGACTTCCTGTGTGAACTGCCGGTGAAGCTGATTGGACTGTGAACTGCAGCGGTGTGGAGAATCTGAACTCGGCTCAGAACCAGATGAAGAAAGTCACGTCAGGACGGGAACTGAGAGCAGAGCGGAGGCTCAGCATGAGGAGATACTTAACTGTGATCAAATAAATCTCCACTTCCTCTGTTTACACTCAGCTGCTCTCTCTCTCGCTCTCTCTCTCTGCAGGGCTGTCTCTAGGTCTCTCGCTCCCCCTCCCTCAGTCATTGTGTGGCAGAAATATAAACAACGCAGCACCCCGCCCTGCCAGAGAAGCACTCACGATCCTGAATCAGTCAGAAACACTGTTTATAAGCTCAAACAGCTGCAGAGTTTCACATTGTTTCAACACCTCCTATGCTGCATTTGGTTACCATGGCAACCACTGCGGCGCAGAGCAGCGCAGGCGCTAATGCTGCCGCTGTTAGCATGGTTAGTATCGCAGCTCTGCTGGCGTTTGGTCCTGATCAACATGTGAACATGTGACCTCTTCACCTCTCTTTCTGTTTCCATTGATCTGCAACATATGGCCAAAAGTATGTGGACACTGTGGACATCCTCTGTGTCCTTCTGGTCTGTCTCACATCTCTTACTGCTGCAGCCGTCACTGAGGACTGAGCAGCACTGAGGAGTTTACACTGCAGTGAAATATCCTGGAAAGGATCTTAACTAATCATAGGCCTGAAGGTCTGGGTTCAGCTGGAGTTAAGG